>NW_022995372.1:12591165-12891165 GCF_004354385.1 Drosophila innubila | reverse complement strand
GTTCAGCAGCCGGCGCCCAAAGCGACTAATTTTAACTCAGAGAGACAGACGCCACTGGAAGTTGTTTTTCCATCTCTAGAAGTACGCTCAAAGCTCTTCGAGACAAACTAGAAACCAGTTTCTTTATAATAGTTTCTCCCTGTGATATCGATGAGGCAAAACCTGCCAAACAAAATGAAAATGAGAGATAAATAGAGAGTGGAACATAAAGAGAGAGAGAGAAAATAAAAAAGAAAAGTTGTTTGCTATAAAAGTCGGGCAATTGTCGGGGCTATTGCAGTTGTTTTTCATTTTCTTGGCCCAATGTTGGTCAAACGTTTTGCCATATTAAATTTTTTTTTGACTCCACTACAGTAAATAGCGAAAGTCGTTTTCAGCTCGTTTCTTATGTGGGCCAAATGTGCAGCTGGTCTCAAGCTCAAATGGGCCAATTCGCTGAGGAAATAAGCAACAGGCCGAGACCTCAATTGCAGGCCCACAATAACTGTAGTACTATACTAAGATGTTTGTTGTGGCAAAGGCTGCAGTGCTTCCAATAATACAGTGTTTCAAAAAGGTTTCACTTTTGGCATTAGTTAGTTGGCTAAATAAATTAACTTATAGACTCGAGTAAAACTTAAATATTATTGCAGAAATAAAGAAACTGAAATTTCATTTATAAATTTTACCATATTCATCCACATACTTTATAACAAAAAATCCAAGATGACCGAATAATAAATATAAAGTTAAGTAAAGGGCAAGTACTCTAGGCTAATGAGTTTAAGCTTATTCAGGTTGAAACAAGAATTTTAAATGCGTCTAAATCCACTTTTAGCTTCAATATTTTACCTTTGTTCTGTTCGTTAAATTTTTTTTATCTTCTGTTACTATTTCCTATTATGCTTAACATCCTTTCAATAGAAATGTATACCGTTTCGCTCTATTATTGTAATCTTCAACCACTCAGCAAAAGCTTGTGCAGCTTCTTGACTTATTTTCTGCATTCGCTCATTGGACTTTAGCCTTTGTTTTAAGCTGTCGCTTATAAAACAGTATATACTCCTACACAGGTAAAATATATATATATATTGTATATATACCTATATCTGAAAACTATGTATAAGAATGTAATGAATAGTTCGCTGACCCTTTTTTATATTTGTCTCCTTTTTTGTTTAAGATTTGTCCATTTTCTAGGTCAACTACTAAATTGAACTCGGCTTGCTTTCTCCTAGTTTACCCCTACCAATCATCCTGTGAGTCCGAGTCCTAAGTGTGCATAGTAAAAAAAAAAAGATGTAATGTTTGCTTGAGCATTCAGTTTAATTACCCTTTTTAAAACCTTTTACAGTTTGTTTGAATATTTTCACATTTCACGTTCGTTCGTTTTGTAATTTTTTTGTACACTTTAGTTTTGAGTGTAAAGTATTTTTTACGCTTTATGCGTATTTTTCATTATTTTGGCGCATTTTAAGTGATTAAAATTCCTCAGTTGTGGCGATTGCATGTCTCCATTCCATGCACTCCTCCATTTTTTGCAGACAGACTGTGTATCTATAACTGTGGCTGTATCTGTAACTGTAGTTGTATTTTATGTATATCTGTGTTGTAGACCGCAGCCACTCTGACTTTATTTCCATTTAACTATCGATTTTTGTGGTTTTTTGAACGCAATTAACTTTCTGCTCTTCCTTTTTCTCTTAGTTTTGGTTTCACTTTGAATATTCCGAAACTTTTTGGCTTGATGAGCAGTTTGTTGTAGTTTTTGCTGTTGATGCTGCTCTTTCCTTTGATGAGTTTTCCTATAGAATTTCTGGTCTGGTCTCTCACTAAGTTTTCTAGCGGTTTGTTAGTGTCAATTTTTCATCTGTATTTACTTTTCTAATCCTTGTCGATAATTTACTGTGGTTGTATCTCTTTTTAGGCACTGTGGCTTGTCTGTTTGGTTTGCTGAAAATATTCGTGACGTTGGGATTTATTTCTATAGTTTCTTTTAATTGTCATTTTAGTAGATTTGTGGCCGAATATTTTGCTAAAAATACTCTACACCATTAAAAACCATTATATCCGTACGAAAATCTGCCAAATTCTATACATTTTTGGGAGATTTTCGGTTGGTTTCCACTTCTGTGGCCCCCAGTATATAGTTAATGTTAATTTTCTTATAATTTGTTTGTCATTAATTTGTGTGCAGCATTTTAAAATGAAATTAACTGAAGTGGCAGTGAGAAATAAATTGATTTCTCTCGCGTTTGCTGAATAAAATTCACTAAGGATATTTTAAGTACATATTTAAAAGTTAAATTTAAAAATAATTGCAATTAAAGCTTGTTGTATATTAAATAAATTTTATAAATTTAACCGAAATGAGTATTGATGCATCGCATACCAAAGCTAATTTGCCAGGCATTTTTCTTAAGCTCTTCATTGTGCATGTATCATCAGGCTATAGGATGTCTGATTGGTCTATAAAAACCACAAAACAAACATCCGTATTGAACGATAAATCTTCGAAAACCAATTCCACAATTGAACTCAAATCGGCTAGCCGCAATTTCAAATTAATTGAAGGCCGGAAATTGAAATGCAACGTCATCGATGGTCCTCTCCCTGTTCATCTATTGATTCCCTTTGCCCCACCTTTACAAATGAAAAATACACGGCAATCATCAGCGGGCACCGGGGAAAAGTGCTGGCCCAATATTGACCATAGCAACAGCAACAACAACAACGTTGCTGTATTTCAATGCTATTTGAGTTTCTGTTTACTGATTCGTATAATACTTTTAACGTTTCATAGCATTTAATGGCTATAAAGTGGGCCAACGTCCAATGACAGCCCAACCTTGTCCTAGCCCTCGTGCCGGCCCTGGCGCCTGTGTGTATGCAATGCATTTTCTTGTAATGCATTTACTTTTCCAGTTGCTCAGTGTCGCTTCAGCACTCCTCGTGTGGTGGGCGTACCCTGTCGAACATGAAGTGCAAGTGTGTTAAAGTGGCAAAGTGGAGTTTTCCCTCGACACAAACATATTTATTTTGGCAGATGGACTGGAAACCAAACGAGAAATGGCAACACGCACATCAACGTCGATACGCCACATGCGATTCTCCTTTGCCAGCAACTTGTGCAACATTTTTAATGCATTTACACACACTCATACACACAGATAAATGCATAAATGCATTACTTGTGTGAATTTTGGTTGTTGCCTACTTGCCTGGCTTAAGTGTGGGCGTGTCCGATTGCCTAATGGAGTGTTCTTTGCAATTTTGTGGCAACAACTACTAACAATTTTCCACATATAGAGCACAAGTTGTATGACAAGTCCAGGCATGCAATATATGACTATTTAAAATCTAGAATAATTTACATAAAATCATAATTATAGGTTTAAATAAAGTGAGTTTAAGTGAGATTTAATTTTTGTTAGTAGTATAAAAATTTTAAATTGCATTATGCAAACTACAAAATCAGCTTTAAGTTAATTGTAAGTGTAAGTGTATTTATCAATCATTTAATTATTCATTTTAAAGTAAAATTTTCTAATTTTATTTTAAATTTGTGTTTTGTCGACTGTTTTATTTTAAAGTTAAATAAATAAATACAATATTATGTCTTATTATTATAATCAGAAAAATAATATTAAAACAGATGAAAAAGGGGCGCTTCTAATAAATGATAAAATAAATAAATTTATATTTCTGAAATTAATCTGATCTAGTATCTATTATTAAACACAATTATTTCGTAAAATATATGATTATGCTTAAGCATATCAATGATATCAAATTAAGGAACTCTCCAAATAAAAACTCTTTTCTATTTCTCTCTTTTGCAGGCCGTGAGCGACTCAACGAATACATATCCCACTATGAAACACTCAACTATGATCATGAGCACATCAGAGCTAGTCACAATAGAGCGCGACGATCGGTGACCAAAGATCATTTTGTACATTTAAAGTTTGCAGCACATGGAAGAGACTTCCATCTTAGATTAAAACGTGATTTAAATACATTTAGTGATAAGTTAGACGTGAGTATTAACAATCTCTTAACACATTTACCTAAAAAAAAAAATTAATATATATATATATATACATTTTTCATTTGGTTTTTAGTTTTATGATAGCAACGGCCCCATTGATGTGTCCACTGATCACATTTATGAGGGCGATGTGATAGGGGATCGTAATAGTTATGTATTTGGTTCCATACACAATGGGGTATTCGAGGGTAAAATTATAACGGAACGTGATGCCTATTATGTTGAACATGCCAAACATTATTTTCCCACAAATCGCACGACGACCACCGCCACAGCCACAACATCGTCCTCGACGACAACGGGGTCGACAACTCGAAGGAGCACCAAAAAAAATACACCAGACAACAGCAGTCACAACAACAACATTTACAATAACAACAAAACTGCCATTGATAATAAGACCGAAAACTTCATAAACAAAAATGCTGAAACCACATCGACGACATCAACAACATTCCCAATGTTACCAGAGTCTACGACAATGTTCACACCAACAACGGATGGCATCATCGACCAGGTGGATGAGAATGCCGCCGCACAGGACGAACTTGATTTTCACTCCATTATCTATAAGGAGTCGCATGTAGAGGATGCCTACGAGCATGTTCGCGAAGGTAAGTCTACGAAAATGTACTACCTACCTCTCTACCCGTAAAAAAAAACAGAACGTTCTTTCGCAAGTGAAAAATGTGCGCTTTTATTATAAAAGAACTGTAGACCTTCTCAATGAAGAAGACAAAAAATATAAAGAAATTTTGGCTTATGATTTATTTGGCGTGCATTGACTGAAGTTGAAGGCTTCATTGTTCCCCAAGGCAAGTCCAAGTCAACCTTGAAATTGTTTGATAACATTTCACTTCTGTTTTGACACTTGAGTTATGACTGTCTCTGAGTGTTCGCTAATACTTCGAGTTCTTCATCTTGTTCCAAGTGGCCTTAGCTTGTCAAATTGTCATGGGGTGTTTAAGTGACAGTTTGTGGCTTACTTTACAGTTGTACGACTTACAAAATTGTTTACCGCGCGAAATTTGACAACGCTTGTTATAAACAGCGTTGTCAAATTTCGCGATGAGTAAAGAGGTTTTGTAAGCTCAAATTTTATTGCAATGATAAGTTAAATGAATATATAATAAGAATATATTTTAGGATGACGTACTTTTTGTGAAGTAAAACATATAATTAGTATAACAAATTTAATAAATTACCAGGCCTGTAAACTACGAATATATACAGATATTCAAATATTTTAACGAAGCTTAACGACAGCGATTATTTCTATGTTGAATATATTCTTTGGTTATAAATTTTGTAAAGATTTAGGCTTTTTTTTGTTTAAAAATTAGTAAAATGTGGAATTCAACTTTTACTGAAAATTGGCAACGTAGTAACTTTGCATATCTATGCAGCATGCCACAAATTCAGCTGAAATGTTGTCTGCTGTGGCATGCCACCAAGCAGTCATGCACAGAAAGTTCTCTTACCAGTTAAATGGTCAATTTTTTATGCAACGCTGCAATAAAATGAGCCACAGATGACTCACTTACACACACACACACATACACACACACACACACAGCCGCATACATTCATAGTTGCAGCATTACGGCAACAATGACACTGACAATGAAAGTTGTAGCAACATGTGCCCATTGTGAACGCAACATAGTTGTTGTCGCTGTGCAGGCAACAACAATGACGAAATAAGCTTCCACGTAAAAAAGGCGTGGCATGGCTTAAAAAATTAGTGGTTATTGTTGTTGTTGCTGCTGCAAATGGAAGACAGGCAACAAAAAGCTGCCAGCAACAGCGCCAAGGAAAATATAAAACTAGAAAAAAGTGAATAAAAGTGGAAACAAATCTAATGCATAGCTAAACAACTTCAACAATAACATACAGGGAAGATTTGGAAGATAGAGGGGGATTTAGTTGGGGTCCTCCCCCTGTTTTTAGTTGGGATTTGTTGCAAAAATTGCATGCAACAACAATGAGCGACAAAACTATTGTCATGGGTAGATTTAGTAAAGTGTGTATGCGTAAGTGTGTGTGCATGTGTGTGTGTAGGGGGTGTGTTTCATTTTGGGGGCGTGGCACTGCGCATTTGGGTGTAATCATTTTAATGAGCTTACACAAAAGCCACTTACATTGTAGTCCATCTCAAATTGTTGTTAGTTAAGCGACATTTGTTGCAGTTTGTTGCATTTGATTGCTGCACTTCACACTGATTCCAACTGATTGTTTGGCTTACAATACACGTACTTATATATGTATATGTACAAAAAAGGAGATTAAATGCGGTGTGTATGCATGTTGTGGCATTTAGCGTGGGAGAATTGTTTTACATTAAATTAGCCTCGTTTTTGGGCTCGTTTAGCATATTTTCTGTTTAGACAACAGCTTGAAATGACATGTCGGTACAATTGAAATGCATACATAAATCATGATAATTAAAGCATTGTTATAACTGTCAGATTAATTGAGATATTGAATGAGCAGCAATTCCCCGCTGGCTGCACTTCATAAGCATTTGCGCTTAATTGACATCAGTTGAAACGTGACCAATGGTGTCAACTGAAGTGCGGCAACAGTGGTGAAAGAAATGTGGCAACAGTGTATTGTCTGCAAAATGTAAAAGAGAATAATTTTAAAGAAATCAATAAATAAGAGCAGCTGAAATGTTTCTGTGGTCTTAGATAAAATATGACAACAACATTGCATTTATTAACAATAATATTATAGATATAAAAAATAAAAATAAATTTGTACAACAAAATAAAGAGTTGACAGATCAAGTATAAATAATTTTCAATAAAGCTATTAATTATTGTGTTTATGTAGAATTGTGTTCATGATTATAAACTATTGTTCGATAATTTTTTACTTTCAATAAGAAACTCAAATAAGTATTCGAATAAATAATTTCGATACGGAAACTACGAAACTTGGACCACATTGGGTTTCACTTTAAAGGTTTCTAATTTATTGCCGGACTTGCGTCAACAACAACCGAAAGTAAAGTAAAGCGAAGCAAAGTAAAGCAAAAGTACGTGAAAAGTTCATAGAACTTACGGCCAAAGAGCAGCACATAAAGTTCGATTAGTGCAAAGTGCGCTGTTGCCATGCTTCACTTGTTGACACAGCAACTGTGAGCTGAACTTTTCCTCCTAGAACTGTTCTATATATACATTTTTTTAGGTCCGTCCATGGCTTAATTGCTAGCTAACCATCCAGCAGCGTCTTAAACTGTCCAACTTTATTAGCTACTCCGAGGCACGCACGTAATAACAAAGTATGAGGAAAGTATGTTGAGGTGTTTACGCTCTTTGAGCTTATCAAATATGTTGTGCAGTCCTCCTCGTTGTATCACCCTTTGGTCTCCACCACCCTCACATTTAATGCCATTTAGCAGTATATTAAGTTTTGTGCTAGAAATGAACAGTTGGGCACCTACTTTGATTACATTGTTGGCTGGGTGTATGCATACAACAGGCACTGTTGTTGCCTGCGTGTTAAAATCAACCAAGCGAGGACACGCATATTTCCCCTTTATATTTGCCCATCACCCTACAAGTCCTGACATGACACACTGCCGTGTCAGTCAGTCAGTTAGTCAGTCAGCAAGTTGCAAAGCGTGCGCAAGACGTTTCACGTGGGGGGGGGGAGAAGGTTACACACACACACACACACACACAGACAGGGTCTTCACACACTGACTCCATTAAGCGTCGACTGCAGTCTGCAGTTGCCACTTGAATGCTGCATGCGGCATGGAAATCACAATTTATACACATTGTTGTAATATAATTTTTGCCCAGCCAAACAGAATGCAACTGAAGTGGCATTTATTTTCCTTTTTTCTTTTCTTTATATTATTTTTATTTTGTGCCACATTGTTTGGCGGCGGCGTTGCCATCCCCAAACCCCTCGAAGAAGTGCTCCCTGCGCCCCCCTCTATGATATTTCTCGAGTGCATTGGCCGTGGCAGCTTTATGCAGCAACTGCAACTGCCATTAATGCAATGCGGCTCATTTTATTTATGGGACTTTTTTATTGCACTTCTTCAACAGGGTAAACATTGTATACAGAGCATTTCGACCTCATTTCCTACTGCCCGAATAATGTGTTCAATTATTAATCAAATATCATTCCACTAGAAACTATAAATTTGTAGCATTTTTGTATTAACATACAGTCTGCTTAAGTCTAATATTTTGTTATCTTAAAAAAACATTGTTAAAGTGACATTCTTTATATACAAACATTGCTGTGTTATGTCTAATTTATGTTTTTCACAAAAGAAAAAAAGTCTTAGGACCAGTTTTTCAATATCTCCTTTCATTTTATTAAAGGCATTCATTTCTATACATTTTACGTACTTTTTTTAAGTACGGGGTCTAAAAATATAGCGTGCCGCTATTATTATTCGTTCCTGAAAGAAGGTGAAACTGTTAATAAACTACTATCGTTGTAATAAATATATCCGTTCACATTTTTTCTTAGCATTTAACAGATAAATAATAGTTAACGCTTTCAATTTTAATAAGTGCATGTCACTATTATGAACATTTAATGTACAACTTCAGCCTTTTATTTGTTTTGAAAACCTAAGAAAACTATCTACTGTTATTAATCACAATATTGACAAGACTCTTCTATGTATAAACAGTCTGTCAGTAAAAGCGCGACAAATCTGTTACTTGAATTCATTGTCTTTAAATGGTGTCTTATTTATTTTATTTACAAAATAAAAAAAATATATATAATATTAAATTGAATACAATAGGGGAGTGCTTAGAGTGCTAGTAACTGGACCTTCGACTCTATGATGGTGATTTACTTTAATCAGTCCTTTGATTTAGGACAACGATTCTCTTTTGTAGCTGACTATGATTGTTTTATCCATTCTGAACCAGCAAATTTGTTATTGTTGCACAGTGTGCTCGATATTTGTCAACGATGCATGAAATCGGCATCCCCAAAAAACATGTTTTATGTTGATATATATAAACAGGATTTACACACAAGCTGCACTGCGATTGCGATTGTGATGTTTTCGATAAGAAAAACGATGACGAAGCGTACAATAATTTCCGGCATTTGATAACGACAACAATAATAACAAGAACTGCTTTCTGGCAGTGGGAAGGTGGTGAAAGGAACGGAGTTTGGCAATTGTAAACAAACAAATTTCATGCTACGTTTCACCGGAAAGTTCAAAGCCAGTTTGAGGGGTGACATTTGAAAGAAAGAAAAACCAAATTGACAGAAGTCATGGCCGGAAATATACTGTATATTTTTATATTCGAGTATTCATTCTTTTTATCGCTTTGTTTTTTTTTTTGTATATTTTTTGCGTTATTAAAACGAATTGAAATCAGGCAACCAGCCAACGGCCACGTTAATTGGCAGCCATGGGGTCTCTCTCTCTCTCTCTTCCTGCCTCTCTTTCTACACGCCTAGACATGCACGCACAACATGCTTATTGAAATCAAGTGCGTTGTCAACAGAAGAGAACTGACTGGACTACAGTCCTGGCCATGCAAATAGCACGATTTAAATGCACAGTTCTTAGTGTCTCTTAGCTAATGAGAGCTAATTAAATGTATAAAGCTTTGAGATAATAGAAGTACACAAATAAAATATATTGCAGTGATCTACTTAACTCTATTAGACATAAATTAATTAAATAATAATCACATTTCAATATGTGAATCCAATGTGAGCCAATGTAAAAGGCTAAGAATATTGCAAATTACCAAAATTAAATTAACTTTTAAATGAGAAGCTATTAAAAACTAAAAACTGTATAAATAACAAGCAATTTTATATATTTATTAGTGGCACATATTACTTTAATGGTTCTTATTTTCCATATGAATCTTAAAAAATGTTTAAAAAATATAAGTCACATTTCAGAAACCAACAAATTGTCAACAAATGACTAGATATTTGTATTAAACAGCCTATTGTTCTACTAGTATGGCCTTTGCTGTATATGTGTTTAAAGTACACATGTATGTAGTACTTGCATGTCTTGGAGGTGTGTGTGTGGGTGCATGTGTGTGGGGGTTGAGCGGTCAATGCCGCTGTGAAGCGGTTGGATGAATACATTTTGCATGCGTGGCGACATGTGTCAACTTCTATTAAGTTAGCGTTGGTCATTCAACCCGCAGCCGGGAGCAACTACGTCCGTCCGTCCGTCAGTCCGTTCCTCTGATGCTATACGACATGAGAGAGACATGTGGTCAGCAGTTTGCTGTGGCCGACTCTGATGTGGGCGATGTTAATAGTGTGACCTGTCACGGGGAAGTTACGAGTCGAGTGATAAGAGGAATGAGTACTCATCGAGCTAAAAAAAGGAAACAACCACAATGTGGACTGAAAACTTGTCAGACGATTTAGAAAAAATATTTTTTCTAGATTAATGCACTACAATTGCTTGAAAGAAGAAACCATTTAAAGTAAATTTCTTTGGTTTAAACAAGTTTCATTATTAGCAAAATATTTAATTTTTGTGCTAAAAATGTATGTGGTAGACAAATTTGTTTAAATTTATCAGTAAAAAAGTTACTATTTAAATTTCAATTGTTGTTTTGAACTTTATTTTAAATAAAATTATTTTAAACTGACCAGTTTTTATTTGTTGGCAAATTATGAATAAAATTTAATTGAGGTCATCGAGCTGCATTGTATTGTGTTTTTGTTCTCTAGTGTCGAACAATGCTTAATTGCTTTACACAATTACACAACGAAAGTCAGCAAAATCAGAGGCCAGAGTCGAGACATAAATGCAATTACACGTGACAAATTACAGAGATCAACAAAAGTGCAGCAATTATAAATACACGCAGTTAGTTGGCACAAAGTTTACAGTTTAACGAAACAAAAAAAATTTGTTTTATAATTATTTTATACCCTTTTTATTATTGTTGTGGGTGAGTGTTTGCCAGTTTTTTGTTTTTTTTTGTTTGTATTTTGTTTGTCGTGGACAATAATTTCATTTGTTGTTCGTGAGATAAGCTCAGAGGCATACCAAAGTGCCAAAGTTGCCACAACGCGTGTCCATTTTATTTCCACCACTATGCAAAATTGCGGTTAATTGAATTCAGTGAACACAGTTAGCTGATGTTATTTCTTTTGTTTTTGTTGCTTGTCCATATGCGCTAAAATTAATTGAAGGGGCAACCCAAAGGGTCGTCAGAAGCAAACAACAAAAGCGCGCATGACTAATTTTCCATGTTATGTTACACAGCCCAAAAAAAAATATAAAAAATGAGAAGAATTTTATGATAGCCAGCCAGTGTTGGACAGTTTTCAATGCTTTAGTTTTAATTGACATCCGTACAAAGATAATAAAATGCTGATATGGCTGTCTGTATTTTTGTGAGGGTGTGTGCGTGTGTGCTTGTGTGCGTGTGTTACAGTATGTGTCACATGCCAAATTGACAATTTCTTTGCCGTCATGCCCAATGGTTTTCATGTTCATTGTCAGCTGCAAAACTTTATAGTTGTTGCGTGTTGCATGTTGTACTTCTATGCGCAATGTGATGTTGCAGCTGTCCTGTACTGTAAATTTACGTTTTAGCTCCCCATAAAACGACAGCATCAATAAAAGTCTGTAACCATAAAGTGAGTGCATCAAATAACATTGCTCTATCATCTTCTTTGTTGACATTCAGCACAATAATGATAATGATGCGTTCCATTGTGACATTTTGTAGGAATTGTAGGTTTCTATACATGTGGATCAACAATTTATATTTATTAAAAATAAATGTGTAGCAAAACAGATACACAAACAAATACTTTATGGCTTGAGAATACATTTCGGATAGACAAATAATAATATAACAAGTATAAACACTGCAGTCTTAATTGTTAACTGTCCAACAGCTCCAATTTACGAGGGATAGATGGCGTCAGTGCTGCTTTCGTGCTATAAACTAAGGAAAAGAAACTCTTGGTTAACTTCTCTGTTTATTTTTCGAACATTATTTTCAGATGAGATAAACAGTCAAATTTCGTAAGTTACGGGGCGTTAAATACAATTTTCATTACATTTCAAATAAAGTCGAATTCAGCTATTAAATAATAAATAAATGTGAATGTACAAATTTATCCGTATTATAATTTTGGTATGTAATTTGCAAATGTATTCTTGTGAGTGTCATATTTATTACAACAAGCTAATTACAATCTTTTTTACTCTTTTTCGAATTTATCAATTTTTATTTCATATTTACGCTTTCGCGCATACTCCAAAAATGTGATCAGAATTTTCCAATTTCTGATGCAGCACAGAAAGTACAATTTGTTGTTGTAAATAGTCCACTTAACAATTGCCACACAATCCTCCAAAATATGCTGCAATAGAGGAGAATCGGACCGAAAGAAATGGCTAAACAAATTCCTGTTTGATAACAGGCTGATTTTTGCTATTTAAAATGTATATTGAACGCAGAATCAGATGGAGAACCAAAACGAAGCCTGGCAGTCAGCATTGGCTTTGGTATCGTTCTATGTGGCATTTGCCTATTTATGCATGCAACTTGCAGCTGCAATTTTTACTGTGCCGCTGTCAACAGCAATGCAGCATGGAAAATGCAATATGCAAAATGCAAGGCGGTAAAGGCCTTGAATATTAACTGCATACCAATGTGCCATAACTTTTGCGTCAGCCTAGACTCGCAACACTGAACGTGCCACATATGCACACACCCCGATACAGACACAGAATAATATACATGCATACAGATATGGTATATCTAAGCCCCGAGTGTCGCGTTCCCATTTTCCCATTTTCTATCTCTTGTCTCACTCCGTTCGTTGGTCTTTGCAACGACAACAACTCCCAACACACTCGCTCAATAATCAATTCCATGCTGTTGCTTTTCGTTCCATCCTGTTGCCGTTGACTCATTCACATTGTCCTCAGTTGTTGTTGTTGTCGTTCTCACTACGCTTGGTTGTCGTCTTTTTTGACGCTGCCAGCATAAAAGCGGAAAAAAGTGGGGTATACACGTTTTTTGGCACGTTAAATACACCAAACTGCCAACTATAGAAGCAATCTCATTGTTTACAAAATATTTTTATTTATTCCATCTACAAAATGTTACAGAGTATCTTTTAGTCGTTCAGCGTTCTGCATATCCTTCACACTTGTTTTGTATGTTACACTTGGCTTAGTTTGCAATGTAACCCCTTTGTTCTCGTCTCGCCGAGATAGAGATTCCGCTGTGTGGCGTGAAAATTCAAATTAGATTTTAAAATTTAATAAATGTTTGTGCAAATTTAAACGTGGCAAAAGCATCAGTTGCCCCAACGCCCCTAACACAACGATAGACAGAGTATAAGTCTCTTTTAATGGGTTTTTTGTCTAGTCAAGACCCCACTCATCTTTTTGTTGTTGCAACCTTTGTTTGCCCCCAAAAATAACATTTGTGTTGCAGCAATAAATTCTGTAAATTATTAGAGCATTATAAAAAAATATGTTTAATTCAATGCATTAATGTGGCTTAGGTCTTATCATCATTTGCACAAATTGTAGTGAATTTTTATGCCAAGAAAACCAATTGATTCCATACTGATTTGTTGTTCTGCCATTATAATATTGTCCATTCAAATTACTAAAAAAAAAAACAAAAATTTAAATAAATATGCGTTATTATTTTTAAATATTTACCAGTAATAGCACTTTCTGTACCACCAACCAGCTCTAAATTCTTTGGCGCAATTACCAGAGCTTTGATCATTGTCCCGATCGGGCGTTGAGAATTTCATATCCTTTTGTGATGCAAAGGCATCTCCTGCCGTTCCTTTATAATGTCCTAACGATAATATTTTAAAAGCCTCAGTCTCGTTGGCTATCAAAAAGTGATCATAACGTGCATATCTACTATCTTCATTAAATCCCTGTAGAAAAATATAGAGTTCATGGTGCAGTGATTGTGTCAGCAAGTATAGTTTCTCTAATCCAATAAAAAATTCTCCACGTAAATCACCAAATCCCAAAGTATAATCAGTCCAATTGCGATTAAACGTTACAGACCCATCCCGTCGCCGTTGAATTACAGTCCATCCCGGATCGGCCAGATTGGAATCACAGAATACTGGAAACGGCTCAGATCCGGGTACCCTTATAACATGAACGTCCGTAGATTTGCCATAGCAATTTGACGATTGACAGTCGTTGAGTTGTGTTTTGAATTCAGATATTTCATCAGTTTGTTTTGTTATCGTTGTAAGTAACGTTTCAATTTTGGAACTTTGTGCTGATATAACTTTATCTTTTTCCTTAAGTTGGGTATCCATTTCCTTTATTTGATTATCCTTCAATTCGACTTTAATTATATCAGATCGAGCTGCAGACTTGTGTCTTTCTACGAGAGCCTTACTTGTTGCCAATAGTTCATCTTTAATTTTGCTGCTGTTGTTACAAGACACATTTAAATCAACTAGTTGGTCATATTGAACCTCTCGATTTTTGACGGCTTCTTCACAAATACCAATTTTACTTTTGAGACTAATCAACTCTCTTTCCATTTTCTTTAAGCCCGCATCTTGTTCATTTGTTTTCTGCTGCAATTCTGTTAACTGCATTGACTTTCGATTTAGTTGCTCCTTTGACAGAGTTTCCCTATTTTGAGTTGCGTCTTCACAGACTCCTAGCTTTATTTGTACGTCCGCCAATTGTTTCTCTGTATTCTTGATAATCGCATGTAGGTCTCTGATTTTATCCTGCAATTCCACAAACTGTGTTTGCTTCGACTGCTGCAATATGGGTTTTACAATTCCAAAACAATACGTGTTGCATTCCCCCTCCATGTCCTTGAACATCGTCAATGACTGTTTAATAACAGAATATAACTTTTAGGGCAGATTTTATATGTAATAAAATTGTATATACTCACCGTACTGCCCATTCCATCATTCCTCATTAATTCATAGCTATATTCGATGAGTGTCGACAGCAATAAAATTGACAAAAACTTACTATAGTTCTGCATTATTATAAAACAATTTTAATTTGATTGTTTTAAATGACAAATTTGCAAAAATGAAAATTATAATCTTTTTACTTAGTCCGAGACACAAAGCGTTGTTTATTCTTTTGTAGTCGTTATAAAACTAATTGAGGCGTAGCCCAATCAAAGAACTCCGTAGAAAAAACTGGCGTTTCATTTCAAATGAATATCTTGGAAATGATTATGGTATGAGTAATAAACAAACAGCTGTTGGTAATTGTACAATATTGACAATAAAGTCTATAATATTGGCAATATGTTTGCTTTTATGGAATTTTGCAGCTGTGGCCTTAGAGCCATGATGGAAATGTGTGCAAATAACTATTATTTATTACGTTATATAAATTAAAATAAATAAATTGTGTTAAAAGAACGTAATAAATGTATTTTTGGAATTATTATAAATCATTAGAATAATAAATGACATTTATAAAGCATTTTTTATATGCCCTTTAACCATTTTTGATTCCAATGGCGATCTAATTTAAATTAAAAATACTTTAAGGTCTAAGTAAATAACCAAATATAAAGAGCTAGTAGTTTATTATTAGTACTTAATGAGCATTTATATTTATTTAATTAAATTTACAAATTATTAATGCATTTATTTGGATTAGTTAAGAATAAGCTATTGTAGTTTAAAATAAATTCCTCATAATAAAGTAAAAAATTGGACCAAGAATCTAATTCACATCGGATTATTTGCATACTATTGTTGCACATAAAACATGTTTAGTTTTATTATCGAATTGATTAATTCTGTCAAGCTTATAATTGTTAATTCATACTCAATGAGCTCAACTGGAATACCAAAAACCACAGTCTGTCATTTAAAATAATCCGAGCAGAGAGAATCACGCACAACGCACCCACACATCCGAATATATATACGAGTATATCTAAGTTTCCCAATTTGCATTGTTTTTCACCTGAACCAAAAATGGTTGAGGCCATTTCCACACACTTCAACATTTGCATAAATTTTAATGTCCACGCACACACACACACATGCAAACTCTTGCATGTGAGAGCCGCCACCAATGCTGGCCAGGCTGGAACGGGTTGTCATTTGCAAGTTGATGGCGACACATTTAAATACATTTTGCACTCGACATTGGACAACAGCAGCATA
This sequence comes from Drosophila innubila, assembly GCF_004354385.1. Classification (NCBI taxonomy): domain Eukaryota; kingdom Metazoa; phylum Arthropoda; class Insecta; order Diptera; family Drosophilidae; genus Drosophila; species Drosophila innubila. The sequence goes on along the minus strand of NW_022995372.1, from coordinate 12,874,982 downwards.
CGGCGACAGTTTCAACACCGTTGCAAACAATTTTTGGGTTATATAGGGGAAGGATTTTGGGCAGTTTGATTCTACCTGTTAGCCTGGTCCAATGCAAGCTCCCGTAATAACGAGTTTTGCGGTAAATTGAATTGTTGAACATTCCGCACACCAAAATCGTTTCGTTCGCCTCTCGCTGCGGTTGAGGTTGAAATTGAGGTTTGTGTTTTGTTGCCTTGGGTCAAGCGAATTGCGACCTTTTACCATTGCACCCTCCCAATAAGCGCATTTTCGCATAGTCTTCCATTTGTTAGACGAGGGAACAAGGACTTAAAATATTTATTGATATGTTGCCTAGCCCTAACCACTGATTTCACCCTTTCACCCTGACCCCCTTTTAGGGTTGCACATGCGCACCGGAAAGCTGCATGGACAAGAAATTATGATGGCCATCAATTTTAATTCCGTCAAGCTCTTGATGTTTGCTTACAGTCGAGAGTGTAGCATACTTTTTGGGGTCATTTCATATGGTAAACCTGAAAATTATAACATTAAATGTTGTAGTGAAATTAAATGGAAATAAGTTTGTGCTACTTATAGTTTTAATTATTTTCATGAGAGTACTACACCCAGAGAAATAAGCTGTATTCACACTTTGATTTAAATATTTTGCCATACATTAAATATAATTATACATATTTTCAGCGGATTTCATATGAAATATGTAAAAAAAAAATTCCAAAAATTTCAATGTTAAATAATACAGCTTTTCATTTTAAAATGCTTCTGCTGTCAAACTGTCATTGCTGTTAATAACATAAAATATTCTAGTAATTAGAATTTTGTAATTTACATATATCTAATAGTTAACTTAATTATTTTTGGCGTACATTTAATTAAATTCTAAATATCTTTAATTTGAGGTTGTATAAATGATGGCAATTATAATTTATATTGATAATATAGGTAACTCAAAAGGTCCTCTATTGAGTTTTAGTAAACTTTTAATTTATATGTGAGTTTGTTACACTCTTGTTTATAAATATTAAGGGAAAACAAAGTATATTTAATCCATAATATTATGAAATGTTCAAAACAAGTGTCGTAAGCAATATTCCCATTGCACAGAGTGAGTGAGTATAAACAAGAAGCCATCCGACAGTCAAGTCACATGGCACATAACATAGCAAAGTGCCACATGTCGTATGCGTAATGTGTCCAATTGAATTTACTTTGTTAACACACACACCGCACGCACATAGACAGACTGAACACAAGTTCAAACGAAGATTTTAGCCAATGTCTTGCACCATAATTCAGACGGCTGCAGTTCATGTCCTTGTGACAGCTGCAGCAGCGGACCAAGGACAATTCAAACAATTTTTAAATTTAGAGCACACATGCCACTTGACCAGACGACGACGAGTAAGAGGCATTCAACACACTTAACTCCCCCTACACACACATAGAGAGGGCATGTGCATGTCTTGTCTTGCTTTTACGAGCTTCAAAATATGCATAAATCTTGTCCTGAAAATTTATATTTACATTTTGCTCGTGCTATTTAACAACATTTGGTCAACGGCAACGCTGAAATGAGGGGGAGAACAGAGATCCTCGAGTGTGCAAGCAGTTGAAATTTTGAGGTTTCTAGCCCCGCTGCCGCCGCCATTTTGTGGTTTGCGCAACGGTTTCAAAAGTTTTGCATTTTACCACTTTTCACTTGCTCCTTGCAGTTGCTGGGTCCCAACGGGAGCTGCAGCTGCAAGTTGTTTGTTTTATTGCAAGTGCCAAATAATTTAACTACTAAAATATTAAATTTCTGTTTGAATTGTCGTCAGTGTCCTTGTAGTTGTGTCTGTGTCTGTGTCTGTGTCTATGGGTGTGACTCTCTAGCCGCTGGCAATGGTCATAAATTTTTGGCTACCTAACTCCATTTCTACTTCCCCACCTCGTGTAGCTTACACTCAATACGTATACATATGTGGCACTGTGGCAACTCGAATGTGTGTTTGGGGAATCTACGGGTCATGTGTTTGAGTTTAATTAAAAAGGGGCATTAGGATAGTAAGTTACACATACGTGTCCATATTCATTTACTAGCATAGCTAAATGATGTATGCTGCAAGTTTTTGGCTTCAGGGATTTAGTTCATGCATTTGCACAGGTGTTTTAGTTTGCTTAGGACCTTGCAACAACCTCTTGTTATTTTTAGCCATAAAAATTAATTCAACTTATGCAAAAGCAATTCCAAAATAAGAAAGAAAAAGTTAAAAATAATATTTTTACGTTTTGGCTGTCACTTTTTAATTTATAGAGTTAATTTATATTTATGTTTGGACGTTGCATTAGGGTTAAGTATTTAATAATTATCGTTTTATACAATACTTTACGTATTGCTTTTTACTTTTATCTTGATAAATTCCATAAACTGATTAGTATAATGACACTTGAAATAATTTAATGAGGAGAAATATAAATTTTCTGTTTGGCTACGGAAAAATAGTTAAAATACAATAAAAACAAAATCCGTTTGATCTAAACTATTCAATATTCTTCCTAAAATGTTAAAAATAAGAGAATACAATTTGATATCGTAATTGTTGTTGGCTGACTTTAAATCAGTTCCAATAATAGTTGGAGAAACTTACACAATCCTATGCTCTGCAAAATGTAATCCAATCAATGCAAGTAAGCTAAAAACAAACCTGATACCTGTTTTATTGAACAACTTTGCTATGTCGGCAATAACTGAGAAAATCCTTTGCACACTACCTTGGCAACATGAGATGGAACATCAGTCGCTCTCAAAGAGGGGAACATGGACAAGAACAACAAACGGCAATGAACACTTCATTCAGCAAATTTAAATTGAACTGAAAATTGCGGTTTGCAGAGACTTCAAACGCAATGATAAAACATTTTCAGACACAATCGCAACACACAAACGCAGACACACACATATACACAGACTTACCGAGGCAACCGATTATGGCAGGATAAGGGTTGGGGGAGAAGAAAGGCGAGTCTATTGGCGTCTGTCATGTGGTCTGTTTTAAGTGCTCCTCCGGTTATTTTTGGCCATCGGAGGGTGTTTTGTGTTAGATGTTGTGTGTTGTGTGTTGGGTGTCGGGTACTTGATAATGACTACGATGACAACAGAATCGACAACGATGGCGACGGTGTTGTCATTGGCGCAACAAGGATAGATTTTGACTCAACTCAATTGTAGCTCTTACTGGTGTTGCACATACAACAACAACAATAATCACCACAGCAACAACGATAGCAACAACAACTACTGCCAAGCACTTCACACTACCAATTGGTTAGAAAAAAGTGAATATTTGTTTTATAACTTTTAAAATTTGTGATTTAGTGTATCAAAAAGTTTAGTTTAATTTATACACAAATAACAGAACTTAGGAGCGTCAGAGCTTTGTTTATAAGTGCCGTATTAAAATTGCAATAGAAGTTAACTTTAACCATTAGATAGACTAGATAATTTCCATTGCTTCCCTCGCTATGAATGTTTGCAAATAATGATTGCTCTCATGAAACTTTTCTGTATTTTCTGGGCTTGCAAAATATCTGTAAATACTTTAATCACAACATTTTTTCTAAAAAAAAAGAAAAAATAAATCTAAACTTATCTTTTAAACTTGAAACTGAAAGAATTGGATAACTACTAAAGCTCCCCGCGCTAAGCATGTGTTAAGCACTCAGCGCACAAATTTAAGCATAATTTTAAAACAAAATTCAATTGTGTCCTGGCCATGCTGTCTCTCTACTTGTAGACATGGAATAACAACTAACAGTTGCTCGTTAACAGCTGTGGATTATTGTGCTTTGAGCCCTGACAGACATAACCGAAACGTAAGCCAGTCATAAACCACTTTTATCATTCCTAAGCACGAAGATACTTCTAGTAGACTTTATTTGGAAGCTCTTGTGCTCCATCTGTCCGTTTGTCTGTTTGTATGTATGTCTGTCTGTCGGTCTGTCGGTCTGCCTGCTAGCCAGCCTTTTATCTAATGTACTTGTCTGCTGGTACTTCCTTTCTACTGCCCAGAAGGCAGTCAACTAACTAAGTATACTTCATCAAACCAAAACCTGCACCCGAAAAGCCTTCGTCTGTCTCTATCCTATCCACAATCCAAAATGGGGAACAAGTAAATATTTCCACTTTTCGGCCACAAATGCAATTGGGCTTGATGATATTTGTTACTTCCGTTTTGGTTTGCAACCGAAGGAAATTAAGCTTGTACTGCTTTTACTCTTCTTAAAACACTCCACTCTGAGATTTTGACAGTTTAGCTATTATAATTATAACTGGTATTTTTATAAAAAAATTTTATAAAATGTTATGTTGAGTGGATAAATGAACTTAGCTTAGATTTTATTTATTAATTATAAAACTCCGTTGATACGTATTTCTAAAACAAAAAAGATACGTTGTTGCGATTTCGTACATTTTAAAAATGTTTCTAAGATAAATTGATGCGAAAATAATATTTTTAAAATATGTACTTCATTTTAAGTTACTCTTTAATTTTAAATAGCTAATTTAAAGGATTCAGAAATAAAAGGAGAACGTTACAAGTCATTTTCATTTTTCCAGTCTCAACTTAAATAGAATTTGCTAGACCGTACAATAGTTAAAAAAAAAACAAGATTTCTCACATTTTTTAATTGGTTTCAAGTCGAATTAATGCAAAAGTAGAAATAGGCAGAGAATATATTCCAATTTTTTTAAATACTTTTGTTTAAAAATAAATTATTTAAATATATTTCTGTCAGTGTATAGGCCCATTCACAGCAAATTTCCTTTTGCCATTGTATTTGTTGTCAATCTGAGCGAGTAATCTACATATACATCAATTTGAATGCGAACCCTACCAACTGAATGAAAAATCTTGGCCCAACAGAATGAACTATTATTCACTATTCACGACGCTGAGTATTCAGTTTGCATTCATTGCCATACATAGATGTCTCTGTGTGTGCGTGGGCACCGAAAATAAAACCGCAATGTTTCATTTGTTTTATGGTCAAATTGCATGCAATGAAAATTCCAACTAAACAAAAGTGCCCCTACATAAGGACATATGGGGATGTCTACATGTGTGTGTTTGTGTGTGTGTTGGCCTCCCCTGGGAACATTTCATTTCTTTAGATACCCACACAGTTTTGGTTCCTTTATCAACTTCGTTTCACATTCTCGTATTTCTCTTTTTTATCTCCTGCGCATTAGCTGCGCCTGCATACTGCATTGTCGAAAATTTCCTAGTTGTCTATCTATCTATATATGCATGTATGCATGTATGTTCATGTGTCCAAGGCACTTGTCCCATTGAAATTTTCTGCTTTGTATGACAAGTCGACATATTTCTCTCTCCTCTAACTATCTCATTTTCTGTCTCTGTCTCTTGCTTTGTATGTGCTGCAGTTTTGGAATCCTGTTCCTACTCTTTCGACTGCTTGTTGATATTGCACTTTGCTTTGCATGCAAAATTTGGCAGGGAAATCTCTAGAGAGCGGTTCGGGCCATGTTAAGGGGCCAAAAGCCAAACAGTTGCTCTGCCAAATGAACTTTTCTAATTCCATAGACCCCAGCCCTGGTTAGCCTCTTCTCCCTCAACTCTCTAAGCATGTGCAAAAGTCTGGATGAGCTGTGGAGTCTCGTTTTCATTCATGGCATACCAAATTATTCTGTCGTTAATTGGTGAGTACACACACACACACACACACACACACGCACACACACACACACACACATACTTGGTACTTTGTATCGTCAAAAGATTTGGCTTATTTCTACGTCATTTGCACGCACTTAAAGTTGGTAAACTCTCTCAATCTCCCTGACTCTCTCTCTTTCTCTATCTTTAGCCATAGCTCTGAAATCATCTCCTGATGTTGATGTCCTGTCATTTCGTGTTGTGTTAACTTTTCGCCCACTTGTCGTCGTCGTCGTTTGCCTTGAAGTCCTGCGTTGACCACAAATTGCTTGACTACCATTTTCATTGGTTTTTAGCTCCTAAATAAGCATTTGCTCTTATTCTCCACAAAATTCATGTTTATCTTTGGCCGGCACTACAGTTGAGTGACAAGCCGAGTCACAGTAAAACTAGGACAAGGGAACAGGTGCCAGTATTTAACAGCTACAACAATTAGTCAGAGTTTGCACAAACTGTAGAGAAAAAACTTTTTACTTAGTTTGCCTGGCTAACACACACGCTATTATTATGAAGCACTTTTGTGGTTTTCCAAGTCTGTTGTACAGTTTTATGAAAATTATTATTTTATTTAAAAGTTTTCAGTAATTTAGGAAATTGTCTGACCAAAACTAAAACAGAAACAACAAAAAGTAATTTACAATGTAATATAATATAATAATTAAATTTAGTAAATATTTTTATAATGCCACAAAATTAATATTTTTATTTTTATATTCTTGAAAATATTTCAAAGCTTGTTATTATTTATTGTACTTTGTCGATATATTTAGTGGTCAATAGGTTGTACAATTTTCAATAGTACCATTTCTGATATTATATTTTTTTTCTATTTACACAAGCATTGTATAAATATTTTGTTATTATTATCGACAGAGCATTGGCAATTCTTTCTTTTATAATGGAATGGAATTTTTCTTTTTAGAAATTATTCTCTAACTAGATCCTAACGCTTTTCAATGAGTTACAGTTTCATAATAAGCTCAATATATTTACATTCCGAAACCAGTCCAGATAACCATGCAAATTCCAAGTAATCTCTAATTGTAAGCAGCTCATCTCTTGCCCAAAACATATGATAGAAATATTCCACAGCGTGTCAGACTTGTGTTTACCACATTTACATAAGAACTAATGCATATGTACGAGCTTGTATCTCTATGTATTTAATATTAATGTCTTTTGAGCTGAAAAGGAAAGAAAAAAATATAATAATAATATAAACAAAACAGATGCCGTCGCGTAAAGTATGACACTGTGGCCAAGAGAGTGAGAGAGTCCGGAAGGCAGTCAGTCCACAGACTGAGCCGCAAAAACTAATTTGTATGCGGAAAGCGGTTCTGTCGCCAGAACCGACTGTCTGACCACGTGTCCGTTGTATTTGTTGGGCTACACCCGCCTCGGACGCTGCCAAAATGCGTAATTTTCGTACTTTGGGCCCTGGCCAAGTGGCTTGCTGATTGGAGTGTTGGTTGGCTGTTGGCTTTATGTACAAGTGCTGAAGCGCAGGTGACGACGACAGGAAGAGCAATAGCTGACGGCACCTCCAGACCACACCACATCAAAGTCTTCCACATTACATACCCAAATACAACAAGAATGAATCCGAGAATATACAGATATAATATGAGAATGAAGGCAGCAGCTGGTATGTTCTTTGTAGATTTGAAAATGTATTTTAATTATGGAGGTCGTTTCGTATTTAATATTAACTTCTAGAAAAATTAATAATAAATCAGTAATCATGATTAGTCAAAGTTGTAATATCAATACTAGATAATTGCCAATTAGTGTTTTAGGAATGTTCTACAAGTCACTATCACCCAAAAACAAAGCTATAGAAATTGTCACTTCTACTTTAAATGCTTTCGAATGTAAATATATTATTTAACTAGCTTGAAATTTGTTAGTTTGTGTGTGCCATAATGTGTTTAAATTCATATGATACAATAGTCATTATGTTATTTTAGGACTGGAAATAGGGTATGTCGTAGTTGATAATAGATTAGTAGACTACTTATGGTATACTTCAAAGAGTTAAGTACTTTCTATTGAATGATTATAATACTTAAGCATTGAAATGATTGGAATTAATAATTAATTTGTACATTTTATGAAATACATAAGCTAATCCAGCATTGAATTTAAATATTCAAACGTGTAGACTGTTCACAGCCATTTTCAATCTTGCATATTAAAGCCAAACAAAATTAAGAAGCAATCCAATCAGAAGGTAATTAGAGGACTTTAGGTTCTATCTAGGCTTACTAATGACTAAATAATTTGAACAGAGCCCAGAAATGAAATTGAGTTGATTGTTAATGAACATGTGTGTTGAGTTTTGTTGGGTTTGCAAAAGCTACTTAAGCAAAGCCGCTACATATAAAACGTCTTGCATCATAAGCTGCTTATCCAGTCGGGCATTTAAAGCTCAATCTCTCAGTCCATCAATCCATTCAACTTCCCAACCATCACACAACACACACAGACACACATACTTGAACTGGGTAAATTAAAACATTTTTTAATTAAAACAAATAATAAGAGAAACAATAACAACAGTTCCAAAAGTAAACAAATTAAGTCTGGCAAGTGACGTTGACGATGATTAAGATGACGGAGAATCAACAAAAACAAAACCAAAGGAGCAACAAACACGAATGAAATAATCAAATCATTTGCAAAATAAAAGCAAATTACTGAAAATTTGTTGAAATATATTTAAAAACACACACACACACACACATACACCCACACACACCCACACATAAGCACACAAAAGAAAGCGCAACAAGAGCATTTGCGAATACGCTTAAAACGCACTTACATGCCACGCCCATTTAATGTAAACGCCCTCGAAATTGCCCTGCGGCATCTGCGACATGTGGCGCCCTCTGTTGTATGCTATTAAATATTTTACTACACTTACAACAATTTCGGAAATAATGGAAATAACAAGTTTCTTGCAACAGCTTATTCATTTTCATGGAAGCTGGAAAAACGTTTAAGGAATAGAAAGAAGATGAAGATAAGAAAACGGAGAAGAGGCAAAAATAAAATAAAAACGGAGAAATTGGCGGAGGGACTTAAGGAAACCCAAAAGATTAGATTCAGCGTTTTCGAATGCTATCCAAAGTGGGAACTCAATATGGAAATGGTCTTCACAATGTAGGATTTAAATTCTTTGTATAAAAATATGTTGCACTGAATAATTTGTTGCTATATTTATCTTTAAAAAAGCCTTCAGTGTTTTCTTATCCGAATTCGCTTATCGATTATCAGGTATTTGATTCAAATCGCAAATTTTTCCAAAAAAATTCTAAAAATTTAATTCCAATTTTTTTTTTTTTATTCTGTCGTATCGGAATTTATAGGGTATTACAATTCCATTACTTTGTAAATGTTTTCGTGAGTCATTTGTTTTTTTCTGCTTAACGCTGTTTTTTATACTTCTGAAGCGTCAAAATTGTGAAAAGCGTCTGTTTTGGCCTTTTGGGATTCGTTGTGTAATATGTGGATATATATTTATATATATACTTACATATATATATATATATATATATTTTTTTTTTCATTTTGTGTATTCTTCTTTGTGGTGTATTGTGGGCGCCTTTCGCCCTCAATTTCATTTGCAATTGAATTTGGGATTATTTTTCATTTTTGCTGCGCATCTTACAGAGGTCACAAGTGGCCTGAATGTAAATGGGGGGGGGGACTTAGGTTAGGTAGACTTCCCTATAAAAGCCGCTTGCATGTCTGAGCGCCGTTTGTCTATCTGGCTTGGTAGCTGTAGCTGTTGTTGAAATCCCATGGCAGCGCCATCTTGTGGTAGGAGGACAAACCCTAAGCCGCCCTGAGCTGGCAACGGGAAGTTGTAAAATTCATAAGTCGGGCGCGTGGCTTTTGTGCAATTGGAGCAACAAGAAAGCAAAACGACAGCCAAGATATAAAAGTAAAAATCTTGTACAAGTGCAAGTTGCTGCAGTTTTAAAGTGTGGTTAGAGGTTGAATTGGGTGTCGAACTGACTGCGGGCAAAGATAACACCAAAGTGCACTTTAATCTTCGCGAAGAAATCTCAACGTAGCTGCAGAGCAAAATATGATTGAAGTGTCGTTGTGCTTGGGGCAGTGTTAGCTGACGGGGGGTTGAAGATAGACAGATAGGGGCAGCATATAGGTGTGACCTGTGCTCTGGTATGTGTGTGAGAGAGACAACGTTGTCGCGTCAAATGAAGCCAACGACAACGAAAAGGCACAAAGTAAAACGCTTGAGTGGCAGAGAGAAATTGGAAAAAAAATAAAAATGAAATGTACAGAAGACGACACTCCAGCAACAGCTGTTGATTGAAATGCTGAGAGCATACAGAGTCAGAGAGATAGCTTCAAACGCAGAAATGTCACATACACCTACACGCAGAGAGATAGAGAGAGAGAGAGAGAGAGAGAGAGAGAGGGAGGGAGACAGTCCCCTCTCGAGTGGCGCACTCAAAGAAGAAGAAAAAGAAGAAGCACACACACAGCATAAAGACCGAAAATCAGACAACATCTTGACAAAGGCTGCCAGGCAGCTACGACCAGGCAAACACATCAGATAAGCGCGATTGAATGCAATCCCTTTCCAAATAGCAGTGAAATAGAGAAAGAAACGACAAGAGAGCAGAAGAGAGGTATTGAGAGGGCAAAAAACGAAGAGAAGTTCCTGCAACAAAGCTGCCCTAAAAAGCAACGAAAAAAAAGGAAAGTAAAGCCGCTGCTGCAACAACAACAAAAAATAAAATAAAAACGGGTCATTGGAGTAAGATGGGCCATCAGCTCCCCAAACCCAACGTCGATAGCTGAAAGTCCAAAGCTCTCCCCACAAAATGTAAATGCCGCGGCACACAAAGAACCTCAGCGAGGGCACAAGTGGCAAGTGCTAAAGAACAAATTGTATTTGACGTTGTTAACAATGCCCTGTAAAATGTGGGCAATTAATTATATCATATTCATATTTTTTTAAATATTATAGCTAAATGAACATACAAAACTGTGTTTATATTCGAATTATATTACGATACTTTTCAATTCTATCTTTTTCTAAAATTAAATTATAAATTTCACTTATATAAATATAATTTTGAGTGCTGTTGACCAGGCAGGTTTTAAACTCCCTGAAGAAGAATTACTAAAGAGTTTGACTTCTTATATGCTGTGTATTATATTTTCCACTTTGATGCCGAACAAAAAAAAAAAAAAAAAAATTACATGCTGTATTTTCATATTTTTGTACAAAAACTTAAACTCAATTCCATGAACAACATTTCAATTTATATTTATTTAATTTATGATATAAAGACTAGCCCTAGATAGATATAACCAGCCTAAACTGTTGGATTAACATTCTCAAGTCTGTACACCCATTTCACTTATTCATACGGTATAAAAGCCAAGAGGTTGGGAATAAGGGAAGGCTGCCTTTGAAATGCAAATTACACTTCTGGGAAATGCTGGGCTAGGGGCTGAGCGGAGGGGGGAGCTGCGGAGTTGCAGCGGAAAAGAAAATGCGGAAGCTGCGCACTGTCGGATTCTTGGCTTGTCGAGTGTTATGTATTTAGTGGCTGCTTCAGTAGCAACTTGTCCTCCAACCCCATTCCGTGGACTGCAGCAACACCTGCTGTACAATTTGCACTTTGGCATAGGTCGCGTTACAATGCGGCGTTGCCACATAGCCAGCGAGCAGAAGTTTGGCAACGCTGTAAAGAAATAATAAAGACAAACGGTTGCATTGTTTAAAGCGAGAAGGGATGAAGGGAATAGGGGAATGCTAAAGCTAAAGCTAAAGCAAAGTCGAAAGCATAATGATAATGGCAGCAACAGTAACAACTCCCTCGTCCAACTTGACACAATAGCAGGCAACCAAATAAAAATTTATAGCACAGCTGAAAGCTGCAATGTTGCCTTTGACTATGTACACAGAATGGCCCTGGGTCCGAATTCGAATTGAGAGTCGACAGTCGACGCTGGGAGACCAGGAGTTTGGGAGTCCGGTCTCTGAGTGGGCCAGTGGAAACTGGGTAGACTGTTATGAGCTTTTACAGTTGGTCGAAGCTGGACAGCAACAGCGGCTGCGAGGAATTAAAGTATGAATCAAGAAGACTGAAAACTTTTAATGAAAAGTGCACTGAATCCTTAATGCGACCTCCGTCAGATGCTTCAACTTCTTTTGCAAACTTTCAAATGTGTACTTTACTTTAAAGTCAACTGAAAACAGAAAAGGTCACGTTTCTGGGGGAAAAAAAAATTATAAATATATTTATAGTCAAAAAGTATGCTACAGCATCCACTTAACATAATATTCTAAGTATTTATATCTCATTTTGTTTTTCGAAATTCACTAACAATATAGTTCTGAAAAACGCATTTGTATGAAACTTTCAATTCAATCTTTAAATTATTTGTAATTAGTTTTTTGAATTAACCTACTGGCTTAAATTTTCAACAATTTCGTGTAATTTTATTAATTTTCATCTAAAAGCTATTTCGCTATTTTACAATTTTTTTACATTTTAAATGTATGCAATGTAATATAATGTAATAAAAAGCACATGGCCAGGAGTTTAGTATTTCTTTTTTGCCTCCCAAGTTAAAAAAGATGAAATAATATTGAAAATTTTTTTGAAAAAACGAAAGGGGATGGAAATGGACTGTACTATGAAATAAGAACAATATGAATGCTCTTGAATAAATAATACATATGAAACACTTTAATATGACAGCTTGATTGAAAAGTGCATCAAAATCCCGAATCTAATTACATTTTATCACAAATAACATTTATTTATTCATGAGTATTTTGATGAATTTTAAGCTGCTTTAAGGTAAGCTGGTAAACATTGTCTTACTGGCCCAGAGCGAAACAATTCGTCCATATGGCGGGACAAGATATGTAAAGTGAATGTAAATTGCTGAGACCATAAAAATGCGGGCAGCTTTAAAAAATTCCTGAGGTCCGTTGACAATTGTTATTGTGCTGCTGTAGTGGAAAACGGCGCGTGCAAAACGCGTCAAGATAAAAACAAAAACAAAGATGAAAGCAGAAGAAGAATAAAAAACAATACCAAACAGTGCTTAAACAATAAAACAATAAATTTTCATTACCGGCTCTGGGCTATTAACGGTTTCCGCTGTCCAAGAAGAAAATGCTTTTAAAAGGTTGCATTCTGGCCTGAGAATTGCCAACTGCTATTTATTTAAATAAAATAAAATATAATTGTTGAGGCTATATACATATAAATTCCGGTGTTGCATTTAAAGTGCAGTCGCCGCAAAAAGTATGCAGCACTTTTTTATTTTTGTTTTATTTTATTCGTTTTGTATTTTTATTTTTTTCAGTTCTTTGTTTTAACATTTTCAAACAGTTGACTTTGGCATTTGCATTAACATTTTTGTCTCGTTTCCATTGCTCTGCTTTCTTCTTTTTCTCTGTGTTCATCGTTGCCTCGCACGGTTTTCTCCGCTATTATCTGTCTGTGTGTTTTGCTCTTTAATTACATTTTCGTGGTTTTCATTTTGTACGCCATAAATAATTTCACCATGCAACGTGCACTTTTTTTTTTTTTTTAATTTTTTGTCGTTTATTCTCTTTTTCCTCTTTCATAAAATTATTTTTCAGTGGACGAGAAGGTGAAACTGAATGTTGCTGCATCAGCATTAATTTGCTTAAAATGAAAGCGTGCTAACAATTTTTTTTATGTCTATTTTCACTCAACTTGAGCATATTAACTTCAACTTGAACATTTTTTTAATTTGTTTCTTTTTTGCACTTGCAGGTCACGTGGGCGGCTGCGGAATTACCGAGGAGGTCTCACAATGGATGGAGAATATACAAAATTCAGCTGTCGAGGAGCTGCCCATACCGATGTCAAAGGATGTTCAAAAGCTGCACCGGAAACAGCCCCATAAAAAAGCTGCCCCACAGCAACAACAGCATCCACCAAAGAAATATACCAGTGGCGATGATGACTTCAAATTCCCCCATCAAAAATATACGAAGGAGGCCAACTATGCCGATGGTGCATTCTATGATCCATCGACTGGTCGACGACTCGGCACCACAGCCAATGCCGCCGATTGGCATGAGCTTGTCCACGAGCGAGTGCGTCGCTCCACTGGTGGCAATGGTGGTGCTGGCTCCACATCGAATGGCTCTGGTGGCACAACTGGTACCGGACGTGGCCGTGAGGACAACAAAAATACCTGCTCTCTTTATATACAAACAGATCCATTGATTTGGCGCCATATACGTGAGGGCATTGCCGATGTAAGTCTGACACAGAAGATTGCAAATTGAGTGGGGGAGGCGGGGGTGTAAGGAGTCCAGCGGGCTCTTAGCTTGTGCGCCAAATTAAAACTGAAGCAGCTACAATAAGGAGCAGGGGGGTTATGGGGGGCGATGTTGTTGGCTTAAAAAACACAAAACAAAATCCATGAATTTTGCAATTGTTTACGAGCGAACGCTTCACTTTGGGTCTGCGCATAAAACAAAGGCCGAGCTCGTTCTTTTTCTTCTCCTTTTTTTTGTTTGCTGAAGCGGGAGACAACAGACAGCGAATATTGCTGAGAAAGAGCGAGGGACACGCGTGGAGTCAGCCAGACGCCATGTTTTTCCACTTCTTTTTTGGTAAGGGGAATGGTCCAAAGAAATTGACTGATGCGCTACGATGAGTGAAAATTGTTGCTTAGCTGTGAGTTGTTGGGTTGTTTTGTTAAAAAAATTTAATAGTTTTGCAGAGCTTCAGCAGTTGATGGTATTAAGAATTCTTGATCAATGATAACTTCAAATTGATGTTGCTTCATATTTAATAGTGATTGCTCATCAACTGAACATATATCAGATTTAACTACAAATCAGTTTGTTTGCACATAGGAATTATTAAAAATTATAATAATATAAATGATTTGTAGACTAATTCTAAATCAGTATTAATCTGAGATTATTCACATTAAATTCAATTTCCTCAGTCAACATTGTTTCATTGTTCTACATTAAGTACTGCTTGACTATCTAGATCAAAGGTTTTTAGATTCAGAATCTAGAAAATTCTAAATCATAATTATGAAACAATGTATAAATGATGTACCGTTATTTGCGTGTTACAAATTAATTTAATATATCTATTCAATAACTTTTCATTATACAATTCAAGTTATTATCATCATAACTAAGAAGTCAATTTTTAAAATTATGCTACGAAAACCGTCCAACTCAAGCACCTTTCATTAGAAAATATACGCTCTTCATTATAATTGATTTAATTCAAACCTCAAGAGCTTAGCATGCATCAAATGATTGAAAGTATTATTCAAGATGCTCTCAATTGTTTTTCAAACTCTCAGCAACTTCATCCTAGCTCTAGAAATAGGTCGTTTAACCGATTTGTATCCCCAGATGCTAGAAAGTACGGTTTTCTTGCCTAACAACAAATTACTCGAGTGTTGCCTGCTTTGCGTCGTCTTCAAAGTAATCATCCAATCAGCTGACCTGCTTCGGTTCCTACAGCGCATGCAATCAACCGTTATAGTCTGCTAGCTCCCTCTTTCTCTCTCTCTCTCTCTCTTTCTATCCTTTTCCATTCGCAAGCAATTCTTTTGCCGCACTTTATGTTTACGTTCATTTTTTCGCATTGTATGCGACGTTGTCGACGTCAACATCCTCGTCAGAGTCATCCTTCCCGCGATATAGTCCTTTTCTCTCTCTCGTTTTTTGCCTCCTCCTCCCGCTCTTTCTTTTTCTCTTCTCTTCTCCAATTTTTTGTGTGTTTATTTGCAATGAGTTTTGCATAATTCGCGCATTTGTTTCGTTCGTCGTTGCGTTCGTGCCGCGTTTTTATACTCTACTGCAAAGCATTAAGGGGTATACATGACCTTGAGTTAATAAAGTTCTTTCAAATTTCTTATTCAAGAAAATATTATTAAGCTCTTATCACTTTTGCAAAATTGCTATTACTTTTTTTCTTCGTATTGTAAAAAACTTTGACTGAGCTACTTCTTATTTTTATTACCATTTATTGAAGAAAAACAATCGATGGAATTTGCTTGTCATATTAATATTTAGATAATATTTATTGAATACTCGTATACTCATATTTTGTACGAGGTATCTGCCCGTCTGTTTTTGTTCGGCCGCAGCATTATTCACTCGGTTTTTGTTGTCAATGCGCCCAGCGGCGTTTTGATTTTGGAACCAAAAACTGCCGTTAGCGGTAGCGATGATAGACCCTCTGCCTCCTCCCCGTCTCACCTCTCTTTTCCCTAGGTAATCCCAAAGTCACCACCCGCTCAGCGCGCGCATAAAACCGAATAAACTTTAGTAAAATATTCGACGGGTTTTAGCTGAATTTGCATTTTTATACAAATATATTTGAAGAGTGCTTGTTGTGTGTATATATGGGTGTGTTAGGGGTAATTCAGGAATGGGGTCGGGAGCTCGTTTGTTTGTCTGGCTGCTTTGTTAGACACACCCTCCCATGTGGGCGGCCTGTTTGCTGCGAATGTCAAGCGCATTGGCATTGCGGCTGAGATTTTTATTACGTGAAGCGCCTAAGAGTAGACTGCGTTTTTCACCTTTTTTTTTATTTAATTTTTTTTTTTTAATTAATTCACAACACTCGAACAATCTGTACTTACAGCACGATCGCGGTCGCAAGTACGAGGTGGATGTAAAAACCCGCGAGGAAATCACATCGCTGATTGCACATCATGTGACGGCCGTTAATTACATTTACCGCAACACAAAGTTCGATGGACGCACGGAGCATCGCAACATACGCTTTGAGGTAAGTGGGTGTGTAAGTTGAGTGGCACATTGGCGCCCCCTGTGGTCGGCCATTGCCAACAGCGTTAGAGTTCCGCCAACAATGGACTAAGAACAAAGACCATGTCCTGTGCCCGGTCGGGATGCAATAAGGGAGGACGTTTAAGCCTCAGACAACCCAATAATTATGTTGCAAGCCATTCTCTGTTGGGTTGGGTTGAGTTGAGTTGAGTTGAGTTGAGTTTATTAATGCTACCTTAAAGCTGACATTTCCGTTCAGCAATGCACCACAGCGAAGGGAAATGCGATTTATATAATGGACTGTTAAAATTAATATTGATTACATTTATATATATATTTTTATAGGAAGCTAGCCTTAAATTTATAAAGTAAATAATATCTTTACCTAAAGCTCTTTTACCATTTACAAAAAACTTTTGATTAAAAACACTTTTCTTATTCAAATAATTCAAATAATTTAGAAATTTATTAACTTTGACAAAGAAATGTTGAAAAAGTCACGAAACAATATGGAATTTTAATAATTTAGTTTTAGCTTTCATTTTTAATGAAAAAATTCCGACATTATTTTATATTATTAATTTTAGAAAGTTAGTCTTTATCTTTATATTTTTGTATTTTATCTTTATCTAGTTTGTCGTTTCAATATTTCTGAAAAATTCATACATTTTGAAATTTAAAATTGTTTTTATTAGATTTCGCCTATAACTTTATTTATTTAATAATTTTTGACATAAAATCTTTGACCAGGTGCAACGCATTAAGATTGACGACGACTCTGCCTGTCGGACTGCCTACAATGGACCACATAATGCATTTTGCAACGAGCACATGGATGTTTCGAATTTTTTGAATCTCCACTCACTAGAGGATCACTCGGACTTTTGTTTGGCCTATGTGTTTACCTACAGGTAAAAAAGTACAAAAATCTTTAACCCAATTGAGATTTCAAATTACATTTTTCTATATTTTTATTTTTTTCAGAGATTTCACTGGCGGCACTTTGGGTTTGGCCTGGGTGGCCAGTGCATCGGGCGCTTCGGGCGGTATCTGTGAGAAGTACAAAACGTACACCGAGACGGTGGGGGGTCAATACCAGAGCACAAAGCGTTCATTGAACACGGGCATCATCACGTTTGTCAACTACAACAGTCGCGTACCGCCAAAAGTATCGCAATTAACACTAGCCCATGAAATTGGACACAATTTTGGATCACCGGTGAGTAGAGCGGTGTAAAACAATCGTAATGAAGCGAATCTTTGAGAACTTAAATAGTATATCTTTTAAAACGTGTTTTATTTTTTTTTACTTTTTCAGGGGTGCCACAGAAAGGGAATCCAACCGAAAATCTTCCAAATCTCAATATATTTTTGGGAGATTTTCGGTTGGTTTAATTTCTGTGGCACCCTTGTATATTTCGGTTCAAATTTTTTTACAATCCCCTTTCTTCGTGCTTAAAATGTGTTCCATTCCGTTGTTGCACTCATACAAATTGTGTCCTGTTTCACTTATTCTTTCATTCTTCAACCTCTTTTCTTTTGCTTTCGCTTTATTCGTGTTCCATTCCACTGTTTCTGTTGCTTGTATTAATATTATAATTTGGTGCTTTTGCAAAATCACTTCACTTGTTTTGTCTTTACCTAATTATGCGCTCTTCTTCCTGTTCTTGCACTCTTTAAAATCTTTATTCGTGTTCCATTTCACTGTTTCTGTTGCATGTATTAATTTTAAAAATTTCTATAATACCTTCATAGCACGATTACCCGCAAGAATGCCGTCCTGGTGGATTAAATGGCAACTTTATAATGTTTGCCAGCGCCACGTCCGGTGATCGTCCGAATAATTCGAAATTCTCACCGTGTTCCATACGCAACATTTCGAATGTGCTCGACGTGTTGGTGGGAAATTCGAAGCGCGATTGCTTCAAGGCATCGGAGGGCGCCTTCTGTGGCAACAAGATCGTGGAGTCTGGAGAGGAATGCGACTGTGGATTCAACGAGGAGGAGTGCAAGGACAAATGCTGTTATCCACGACTCATCAGCGAATACGATCAATCACTCAATTCCAGTGCCAAGGGTTGCAAACGTCGGGCCAAGACACAATGCTCACCGTCCCAGGGTCCTTGCTGTCTGTCCAACTCGTGCACGTTTGTGCCAACGCATTATCATCAGAAGTGCAAGGAGGAAACGGAATGCAGTTGGTCGAGCACCTGTAACGGCACCACAGCCGAGTGTCCCGAGCCGCGACATCGCGATGACAAGACGATGTGCAACAATGGCACCGCCCTCTGCATTCGTGGCGAGTGCAGTGGCTCTCCCTGTTTGCTCTGGAACATGACCAAGTGCTTCCTCACCTCGTCCACGCTGCCGCACGTGAGCAAGCGCAAGTTGTGCGAACTGGCCTGTCAGGATGGCAACGACACTGCCACCTGTCGCAGCACCAGTGAATTTGCCGCTGAATACAACATCCAACAGGGCGGCATTAGTCTCCAGCCGGGCTCACCATGTGACAACTTTCAGGGCTATTGCGATGTCTTTCTCAAGTGCCGTGCCGTCGACGCTGACGGCCCGTTGGTGCGCCTAAAGAATCTCCTCCTCAATCGGGAAACTCTGCTCACGGTGGCCGAGTGGATCACCGGCAATTGGTATCTGGTTGTGCTTATGGGCGTCGCTTTCATCGTCATCATGGGCGCCTTCATCAAATGCTGTGCCGTTCACACGCCCAGCTCCAATCCCAAGAAGCGTCGAGCTCGTCGCATTAGCGAAACTCTGCGAGCACCAATGAATACAATTCGCAGAATGGTAAGTTTTATTACACTCAGCACTTAAAGAGTACTAGAGTAATTTAACCAAGTTGGAATATATGTAAAAGATAAATAGGCAGATTGTTACCATTACAAAATATTTGCACAGCTTTGCTGTCCTTAATTATATTTTTTAAATTTCATATTGACCAAATCAGAATTTGGTTGTAAATAATACATTACAGTGCTTACAAAATGTATTTCATACATATTTAATTATATATATTACAAATATATACTGATACATAATATTTATTTATTTTTATATTTTCATATTTACTTTATTGAAATTATTCGTCCAAACGCTACAAGTACAAAGATATTTATTTGTTATATATACATTATTGATTTTAGACATATGATTTCTTGGGCAATTCTTCTTAGAATTCATCGTAGATTACGAATTTCATAACTGCTTTGTGCAATTTTTTTACTTCATACAAATTGGCCCACTCTAATATACATATGTATTTTTTATTAACTATTTAAATATTTTTCAGTGAGTGAGATTATGTCGAACAAACTCGATTGCATTATTTTTATTTTACTTACCTTATTTTTTGGTATTTGCGAGCTCGGTCTACGGAATAGCAATATATTGTATATTTGTGATATTTGTAATTGCGTTGTACTATTTATTTACTTGTACTATTTGTACAATTGTAGTATTTTATCGAGCGTTTGCCGGATTCAAATCCTTTATTATAGTTTTGTGTTAATTAATTTTATTATAGTTGTTTTATAACTTTTGGTCATAAAAATAAAAATTAATGTACCCCCTCTACTTCTTATTCCCTTCCGACACAGCAACGTCATCCGCATCAGCGAGGCGCCGGACCACGCAGCATACCACCGCCAGCGCACGAGGCGCAGCATTATCCACGCGGCGGTGGTGCAGCTGGCGGTGGTGGGGCAGGCGGACGACATGGAGGCGGACGCTCGCATCATCACAATGCACATCCGCATGAATGGGACCGACAGCAGGGCGGGCACTCGATAGTGCCACTGCCCACAGGCGGCAGTCACGCCAGTCGCAACTCGGCGGCGAATCAGGCACGACGCAGCGATGGGCGTGGCACGAGGCCGAGCAGCAGTGGCAGGCCCCAGCCAGCCAGTTCGGGAGCAGCCGCAGGAGCAGCTCGATCGGGGTATGCAGCTGAGCAGGCGGTGGCGGGTGGTGCCATTGGTGGTGGTGT
The DNA here is from genome assembly GCF_004354385.1 of Drosophila innubila. Lineage (NCBI taxonomy): Eukaryota > Metazoa > Arthropoda > Insecta > Diptera > Drosophilidae > Drosophila > Drosophila innubila. The sequence goes on along the minus strand of NW_022995372.1, from coordinate 12,854,452 downwards.
GCAGGCGGCCATTAGCAGCGGCGGTGTTGTGGCTCGGGCCCAGCTGCCGTTGCCACTGCCGCAGCAGCAACAACAACTACAACAACAACAGCAAGCACTCTCACCGCAACAACAACAACAACCACAAGCGTTTTATGCGCCGAAAGGTGCGTGTCCCCTCCGCTTAGAGTTGTCCAAGTAGTAACCATATACATAGCTAATGAAGTTTAGACAGAGATAGAGTGCTGCCAATTATCCCATATTGTTCCAACACGTTTAATTTACATTTGTCATTTTTTATTCCTTTTTTTCCTATTTTGTGTTTCTCAAAAAAACATACAAAAAAAAACGCTGAAAATTCAGAATTACCACCACGCAATAAGTCCCGCTCATCACGTACCAACAACAACACCAACAACACTACCACAGCCACGCCCTCGGGGGCTAGTAGTAGTAGTAAGAACGCCAAAAGTGCCAAAGCCAAAGACACAGCCCAACAACAACAACAACAGCAACAACAGAACAACAAACACAGCAATCGCAGCCGCAGCAGCAGCAAAGACAAAACGTCGGCGGCCTCAAAGACGCGTCGCAATATTGTCTACTAAATTAAACACATGAGTGGAACGCGTGGAATTGGAGCGCCGCTTACATGCCATACTAAACAAAAAAAACAACTACAGCCCTTCATCTCCCTTCAAAAAAGCAAACAACACAACGCGTACCATTTCCATCGTTCCAAGAAACGCTTTTCCCCTTCTACCACACAGAATTCGAAATGCAATTGGTATGACAATCTTTTAAAATGGAGTTTGGTTTTTCCCATTCTTTTGTTTCGATTTTGTTTCCACTTTGATTCTACTAACCATCCGTCGAAAAAAATACATTTTCTTGTAGTCTTGTTTTTGCAGCATGTTTTGTTTGTCAGTTTTGGATTTGGATTTGATTTCCTTTTAATTTGTTATGGTATTTCCTTTGTTTTTGTCCTGTTTCCGTTTGGTCTTCCAAGCCTATTGTATTGTTGTTGTTTTTGTTATTGCATGCGCACAAAACCAAATGATTTATTTACTATTAACAATTAACTTATACTAACATACTAAAAACTGAACATCAAATTGAATCACAAATTTTCACAGCTGTTTCGAATTAAATTTTAAAGTTTGTTTGTAAACTTGCTAAACAATAACAAATCAACTATATTGATTCAGCTGTAAAAGATTTATATATATATTATATTTTGTTATTCAATTTGAATTAAAATTTATTTTTATTTAACACTTTTAATATTTAACCAAACTAACAGCTTGCGAATGAGACAGCCTGAAAATAATAAAATCTAGAAATAAATTTTTAATATTTGCCTTTAGAAAACAAACTATTGACAGGCAATTTCATTAGCATATTTATATTTCTAATGAAAATTAAGAAAATACTAATAACTGTGGATGTATGTGAACCAGTTGAAATTTCTTGCGAGATGTGGCTCCATTTAAGTAGACTTCCTGGTGGAAGACACTTGACGTGGCGCCAAGAAAATTAAAATAACTTCTGATGTGATTCCCTCTCTCTTTACTTTCCAAAATCTTATATAGGCGTCGCGTCCCCACCGCCAGCGCTACAAGTAAGCTATAGTCGACCAACATCGCTGCATGACCAACAGCTACAACATCAGCCGGAACAGCAGGAACACCAGCAACTGGAGCAAGAGGAACAACAGCAACAACAACAACCACGCCTACGCTGACGCCTATGCGGCGTTGGGGCGTGGCCACTATGAGTCGACAACGCGGGCGCCCAACAATAGTAAAGTTTGACAGACAAAATTGGCGTCGGAGCGACATAGAAAACCAAAAGGAAAGGGGCAAAAGAAGCAACAACAACAACAGCAACGGCAACAACAACAACAGCTAACACAGCCACAACAACAAGAACAAAAATCAAATGAACTCAAATTAAATGTAAATGTAATTTTTATGCTAATTATTTTTATTTAAACAAAGCATGCAAACAACAACACAAAAAGAACACAAGAGAGCGAGAGAGAAAGATAAAGATAGATAGAGAGAGAAAGAGGAAAAGAAAGAAAGGCAAATTTCATATGTACCAACAAACAGTAAAAAAAATGAATAATATTTTTGATTAAAATAATTGATATGGAAATGCAAATCATTATTACTATAAATAATTAAAATGGCAGATTGCATAATATTTAGTAAATAAATAAACACACACAGATATATATATATATATAGATATATATGTATATACATATACATACATGCAAATAATATAATAATTGTGCATAATTATTTACAAAGCAGCAACAACATGAATAAAACTAATATTTAATTGAATGAAAACCCAACAACAAAATGAAAAATATATTATATAAATGTCGAACATTTACTAACAAGCAAACGCAAGAAAAATTAATTAAAATTTAACAGCGCAAACATACGTTCTGTATAAAGCTGCAAAAATTGTTAATCGGCTCAAAAATAAAAGTAACAAGAGCAAAGCATTTAATTCATATTTAACTGAAGTACTGGCCAAAACTTTAGTTTCAGCCGTCAAAATTGCATTTGTAAACTAGCGAGAACAACCAGAAAAACAAGAACACAAAAAAACTTTTCCTTTTTCGATTGATCAAAAGAGAATTTATGAAATTTGTTGCCAAAGTAATTTCGCGATAAAATTGAAACTACTTTTTTGCGGAATCTAGATCAAATAATAATGCAAGCAATTTAATAATCAAATTACAATTTTTAGTTGTCATTTTAAACAACATAAATAAGAAGAAAATGACGATGAGGAAGACGAACATCACTATATAATTTATATTATTTTAGAATTGAATTTCTATTGTCATCTATTGTATTAGGTTTAAAGCTTTATCTTTTAATGAGCTGTTTATTAGCCAGCAACTGATTATGTTAAATGTTACTCGTAAATGGCATGTATATCCTCGATAATTTAAGTTTTTAAGAAAACAAATACATCTTTATACATACCTATTTGTTGTATTTTTAATAAGCATTCTAGTTTATGTTTTTTGTTTTTGTCTGTGTCTTTGAATTGTCCAAGACTTTGAGACTTCTCATAAATAATTTTTGTAAAGAAATTTCTGCTTCTTTTGAAAACTATAAACTTTATCTAGGCAAATTAAATTTTCCCTTTTGTTTGAGTATTTTCAACTACACAATACTTTTTAACACTTTTCAATTCTTTAGTGGAAACTTGCATTTCTTATTATAATTCCACAGTTTTAATTCTTGCTAAACTAAGAAAAGAACAACGTGTAAATATAAAATCTCTAAGAAGTATACAAAAAAAAAAAAAAATTAATTAAGTGAAATAAATTAAAATTTAATTAAATATACACAAGAATAAAGCAGCAAACATAAATTAAACAATAATTACTTAAATTGATATAAATATATAAAATATAAATGAAATTTAAATTGACAACAAAAACAAATGAAAAAACTATGCTATTAGTTTATTGCAAAACAAAACAAAGGAACAGACGTAAAATAAAAACAAAAAACCATATAACTATTAATTTAATTATACTAAATACTGAATTAATAAATTGAACTTAAGGCTAAAAACACTGCTACAAAAACAAAAGAATGAACATAAGAAATGATAATAAAACAAGAACAAAACTACTATTTTATAAAATACATAAATCATTTGTTTTCTTTACCCAGTCCCTGACATTCTTAATGAAACTATAGTTAATTTTTTCCAAAATTGTTTTTTTTTATTCACATTTGTTAGCAAACATTGAAGGCACTTTTCACAATTAAATATTAATATACGAAATACTTAAAAATTAGTATACAAACAACTTGTTTTTTGGTTAAAAAGAAAACAAAAAATGATCTGCTCTGACAGCCTGACGAAACGAACACTTCTAAGAAGTCGAAGGAGTTATGCTCGCACTCGGGAAGCCTTCTTGCTCTTATCTGCCTTGGGAGGTGGTGGACCACTGCGTCCTCCTTGCATATGACGATTGTAGATGCTAAGGTAAAAAAATACCCATTAGTTTAATCAAAATAATATAGTAAATTCATTTGGAGCTCACATTTTGTAGGTTTCCGTTTTGAGATATTCAATGACATGACTGATACCCAGCAAATACTGCTCAGCTATGGGATTAACCCAAGGATTTTCCTCCATTTTCATCACCGACTTGTTGCTGAGTAAATCGAGTTGTGCCACCTCTGGGGGCAACACCTGTAGCCGATTGTTTTGAATGTGCAGCTCCCGCAAACGCGCCAGGTCTCCAACCTCACGGGGCAGCTCCAACAGATCGTTGTCCCGCAGTCCCAAGATCTGCAGATTCTTCAGCTGCCCCAATTCTTTGGGAATATACTCAAAGTCGTTGTCGCCCAGATACAAAGCACGCAACGTTTCCATGCCAAAGAAGTTACCTGGCAGCACCTGTTCATTCAGATTATTGTAGGACAGATCAAGTACTTCCAGAACTGGAAATGCTCCGAATCCGCGAGGTAGATTGCCCAACTTATTGATGGACACATTTAAAATTCGCAGCTTTGGCATCGATGACAGTGAAACTGGCAGTTCAGAGAGCTGATTATTGGACAGATTCAATATCTCCAGATTCAGCAAGTTGGCAATACCCGGACTTATAATGCTGATTTTGTTGTGGGACAACGTTAGCCGTGTGATATTAGCCATGTTAACTGTGGAGGTTTTAATAAGGTTATTTTAATGTAATACTGCTTCTTTAGAATCGAATATATTGATTGTTATTCTTACATTATTTTCGAAAATAAATGTACATTTTTTTTTAATATTTTCATAAAATTCTCAATTCTAACCAATTTACTAACAATTCTAATTTATGCTTTGAAATCAAATTTAGTCTTCAGAGCACATTCATTTTAAGCCATATTGTTCTTTGTACACTACTCAGTCTTAAAGTAAAATAAATGAACATTTTTGAGTTCCAATGTATTTAAGAATTACGAATCGCAGCAGATTTTCTACTGGGAAGCAATCACAAAACTCGAACAGCTGTTTGCTGCTAAGCATGCAACAGGCCGTTCTCAGCGCAAGTGTGAGCGAGACAACGCTAATGTATGCTGTTACTATTTATAATTTAAACAAATAAAATATATTGGGCGTTACATCTGTCAGTTTTAATGCAAAACGCGCATTAAATGTAAAATTAAGTCCTGTCTCACAATTCAACACAATCTAAACTTGAATGCTTATCATATTTATATTGCTGCTTTTTTGTTTATACATAGAATCTGGCGTCATCAGACAGAATGCTGTTAACTTGCTGTCGATGGCGTCATAGACGATGCGTGGGTTTTAGCATTATTAAATGCAGATTATTCACAGATTTACAAAACAAAATTACACACAGCGTACTTACATAGACCTGGTAGCTCCTCAAAGGACACCAGACCCTTGTCGACAAGGTCCAGTTCCCGATTTTGAGTCTCACGCGCCTCATCCAAAACCTTCTTCGCCTTCGACATCTTTGCGTTTACAGGCAGACATTGATTCATGTTTGTTATTGGTCTCTGTTAATATCACTGTTAAATTGAAATTCTGTTAAGAGCGCAGCGCTGCCACTTGTTATAAGGCTGCCAGACCGTTGGAAATAGTAAAAGCAAAGACTGGCACTTTTTGAGTGTAAAGCAAATGCACAGTTGCTTTAAAACTATAATTGGCTTATTGTTGATATTAAATTTGATTATTAACTGCACTTTAATTATGTTAATGTATGTGTTTTAAGCACATTAGCACTGCCTTGGTGTTTCTGAGTATTAATCAAAGAAGATATTTTCATAGTTGTAAGACGATCACAATTGCACAGTGCTACTCAAACTGTTACTGCAGCTGCCTCTTGTTTTTCCAATTGCATCTGTTATTCTTCTGGCATTTTTCACTTGCTTTTTAGCGTGCTGCTTATAGTTTTACAATTTTTAAGGCTACTGTGCCACACAAACTATGCACTTGACCCAATTTGCGATCAGATTAAATTCTTTACAATTTTATAAATTATTTACAATCAATTATGTTCTTATTTTGGTCGCTTTCAAACGATTTTCACTTTGATTGCCGTCGACTGAGCATTAAATGTGCTCGTTACACTCGACGCATTTGCCTTATTCTAAATCTAATTTATTTGCCTCGCTCGCGTCTATAAAAATTAATCACAAAAATAGCCAAGTTGCCGATGCGTCACCTTCTTACGCCACGCACGTCTCCGAGTAACTGAGAATATCTTTTACAGCACCCTCAACAGATCCGACAATCCGACGATCCGTCGATCGATCGATTCGATCTTTTTTTGTTGTTGTCGTCTATCCATAAAATAAAGGCAAGAAACCAGAGACAATCCCCCCCAAAAACTTGATACGATTTCGCTTTGCTTTTGTTTATTTTATTTTATTTGAGTTTCTTTTTGTTTTCTTTTTATTTTTAAGTAAACTCGCGGAAACCCGTTTGACAGCATATTAGTTGAGTGGCAGTTCCTTCTCTTTTTGTTTTGTTTTTATTTCTCGTTCATTTGGTAAAATCATAGCAATTTAGGATGCTCGACTTTAAGATACCCTATGCAGTGGAGTTAAGCCTTTTTAATAAAAAAAACTAAAATATACACCTCATTATTACAATACGATAGGATACTCTTTAGCAAATTATCAAACCGAAAAGAATATCGGTATCAGTTAGGGTATTTTGCTTTGGTTATCGGTTTCGATACGGTTTTCGGTTTTTTTATTTTGTATATAATTTTTTTTATAAATTGAATCGGGTTTTGTTATAATTAAGAAGTTGGTTTTCAGTTAGAATTCAGTTACGTTTATAAAAGTTAATTGGTTAATATCGGTTAAAGGTTACGGTTTCGATAACGGTTTTAATCCCTGCTGTTTAGTACAGAGATTGCTTGAATATAAACTTACATATCCACTCAAATTGAAGAGACCTTAAGAATGAACACAATGAATGAATCCGCCTGCGGATTAAGATTTATTTTCATAGAATCACATGCAGAGCAATGATATAATATTTCCATGCTTCAATATTCTGTTTAAACTCTAGTAATAATGTCTCGATTTTCATTTGAAGTTATTATGTAGTATTAGAATTGCTTGCATTATTGTAAATTATTATTGGTTATTATTAATTTCAGCATATTGAGTGTTACCTAGCTTGCTTCTGGCCTATTGAAAAATGTTTATCCCACCTAGAGTCGTCTTAAATCTATCATTCAAACAAAAATAGAACTTAACATTTTTTTTTTAAATTTCATTGAGATTTAAATGGTTATCTACACACAACCTGTGCAGAATTCGAAAATTTAGAGCCTGGTGGGTTGATTAAATAGTCAAAGCTATTAAATAATGAAAGACTTATGCTCCGAGCTCTGATTCATTATTTAATAAATGCTGATTTGAATGGAGTTGGGCAGGCCTATAAATGCCAGTATGCATGTATGTGACCCGTTGGCAGTTCCGTTTAGATAGTTGGCTGAATTTTTAATTACTATATTGTTGCAGTGGTCGTTTTAGTTGGAATTGAGACTGGGATGCTGGTGTGCTAGTTGCTGCATCTCTCATATGCATTGTTAGTCATATTTTTGTTGTTCTCATATTAATTTTCATTTCGCTTGTCGAATCTGCCAAAGCCAGTGAAAGTTTGTCTTTTGTGCCTTGCGATGCATAATTTGCGTGTTGCATACTTTTGGGGCGCATTGTGTGTCTGTGTGTGTGTTGTTGTGCGCTACATTTCCGCCATATAAAATATGCAAAACAATGCAAACTCTCTCGTTGGCCAGAAAAACTTTGGCCTGCCCCAAAAAATTAATTTTGTTTTTGGATGAAAATTTTGAGCGCCAGATTTTTGGCTGAATTTCTGGCTGCTAATTTTGTGGCAACACCGGCATTGGATGCCCAGCGGCGATAGTTTTTGTTTTAATTAACATTTCGATTTTTTTTCTGGTTTATTTTCAATGTTTTGACCGTTTGCCCAATTTTGCTGATTTCGCAAATTGCAACAAAGTGGTCAAACAAATGAATATTAAGTGCTATAATTAATTATATTGATGCAATCTGAGTAAGTCAATTTTATTGCATTTGCATTGTAACAACAACAAATATTTATAACAACAAAGCTACCAGTTTAGTTTTAAAAATCTAAGTCTGCAAATTCAAATTAAAAATTTATAAACTTCTTATAAAAAATTGTTAGATCTTATTTTTAAATTTAAAAAAATTATTGTCAATTAAAATAGAAAGTACTCGTATCTTTAAGTTTATACTTAAAACTATTATACAAGTTTTAAAAAGAAGTTACTTCGTAATTTGTACTCGATAAAAAATAAAAAAACGTGAATAGCTCAATTAGTTATAAATTGAATTTATTGATGAACATTCAAGCTATATTTAAAAAATCATTCCGTCATTCAAAACAAATAAACGTGAGAAGTGAAAAATAAAACACTATTCTATGAAAATCAGTTTGATTTCATGGATATATTTTAATTAGTATAAAATAAAGTTTTTGTTGACAGAATTTATTGTTTAGATTCATTTAATTTTAAACAATATTTCATTTGAAAGAGTTGCCTCAAAGTTGCCAATTCGCTGCTGAAAAACTCAAGCAATTATGAAAATTTATTTCCTATACATTATTTATGTTGAATAAATGCCCAGCGTGGGCTTAAGTATCTGTTAAGTTGCCCGATTTATATGCTAATGTGAACGAATAAATGTTTGTGTGAGTGCGAGTGTGTGTTTGTGTGTAAAGTATAATTCATTTTGTATTGCGTCTGTGATTGGTATTAACATAAATTATTCAGTGTCGAAATGTTTTGCGGTCCCATTTTAAATGAGTTGTAAAATATGCAGGTTAATTTGGGAAAATCATCCAACTGCAGTCATAAATTCGCATTAAATTGTTCAATAATTTGCAACATTAATAGCGCGCAGTAGTGTTTGATACATTGCTATCTACTTCTATAGCATTGTAGTTTGTACCAGTTTAGACTGATTTATCTTCACGTTTAGTTCTTCACTAATTTCTGTCCATTTGCGTGTGCTAGCCACAGAGCTGACCACAGCAAAGGAGTTGGCTTGTTTGTCTCGATGAATGGGCTGATTGAATAACTCGAGTACAACTGAAATATAAATGACAGAATGTCCCCAATCCCTAATCCACTGTCAGCAATGGAAATGGGAAGCACATCTTTCTGGCCGACACTGTCTGCTTTATTTCTGGCAATTTTTCAATGCGCTTTGTTTACATTGGGCCAAGACCAACAGCAGAATCAAGAAAAGCATCAGAATGAGAGCTAATACCACCAAAAGGCACACAGAGGCAGCACCAATCACTGGTACCCTGTACTCTGTACTGAGTATTCACTGTGCCTTTTGCTGCCATGCAGGACTAGCTTATCCAACCAGCTTTTCTTCTATGCCCTTTCGTGTCTCGACTCAGAGCCGTTTGATTTACTTCAAACAATTGGCAACATCATACATCAACGACTTTTCTTTTCTCTTCTCTTCTACCCTCCTCTTTTACTTTCTCACAAATCTCTATGCAAAGCGTTGAGCTCATCACTTTGTTCTTTTCAGTTCCAATCGTTCAATCGTTTTCGTTTTCGTTCTTATTTTTATTTTTTTTTCAATTCGTAAGCTAAACACTCGAGCTTATGTAACTATTGAACGTTATACTTGATGTATTGTAAACGAGGCGAAACACAAGTGTCTAGGTTTATTTGGATCTGTTAGAATGTTTGTTGAGAATTTAACATAAAAGTTAGAGCCGCAATAAATATACAGAAACGTGAAAGATTATATATTTATATATATTTTTTATTTTGTCCTTTTTGAAATATTATAAAAAATAACAAATAAACAAGAAATGATTTGATAAAGATTCAATTTAAAATATATAAAAGAAAATTTAAAAAAAAAAATTTTCTTCTCCCTTTAAGTACTGATTATAGAAATTGCATTATTTATTAACAGTCAGTATTTCAAAATTCTTAAAAATCTTATTTGAAATGCGTAATACAGAAAAAAGTCAAGTCAAATTAATGAAATATGCGAAATATTGCAAATTAATTGGTGCAAAACTAATCCATTTTAATTAAAGTAAATAAAATTATAATTCACAGAGAATTAGAGGTCAGCAACCAAATGGAAATTACGACAGGCCGGGTAAATAAAAAAGAGTCAAATGAAAATGTTACTGTTGTTGGTAAGGTTTCCCAGATTTCCCTTTGTACTGTGGGTTAGATAATCGGATTTGAATGCTATTTTCTTGTTATTGTTGGAATGGAAAATGCATAAATCATAATTATGCACACATTGTAAATAAATAAAATTGCATATTAATTTGTTGACAATTATGAAAACCACAGCAAAACAAGTACGTTTTGCAGCTTACAAAGCTATTAATTAGCGTAAAGCTAGTATTTTAGCTGTCAACAAATATTTAACTGCTCATTAGTTCGCCCAGTCAGAGACCTGTCGTTACCCAAGCTTTTAAACCAATCCCAGTTATAGCCAAAGTCTCGGTCTCGGATATGGCCATTGGCGCAGTGTCAATGCGACAGTCCAGGGGGCAAAATCAGCGTTACGTATACGCCGCATGCAACCGCACATAGTACCTGCTTCATTAGGATTCAGTTTGTGTCGCTGTCTCGCTTCGTCTCAAGTTAACTCCATCTCCAGATATCCCACAAATTTAGTGTATGTGTATGTGTGTGTGAGTGTGTCTGTGTGGAAGAACTACTTGTTATTCAGTGCGTTTAACTTCGTTTAGCTGGGCAAAATGTTTTAGAACTCGTTAGAGCGTCCGCTTGGTCACAGCAGTGGTTCCCATGAAAGTGTGTGAGAGATTGACAGACATCACCTACTGCATGTGTGTGGGGAAGGGAGGGGGGCCTAATCAATGTGCTCGTCTGGATTGACTAACCGCCTAAAGCCACCCACATTAGTGTGTAATTTATTTAGCATTAACTGTTGCATTACTTTCAAGAACTTCAAGAAAAAAACTGAAACTTTATTTTCTTTAGCTATTACATTATATGCTTTATTTCTTTTAAATATGTTTGAAAATTTCTGTAGAAAAAGTGCCTATTTTAATTTCGGTTTTGACCAATAGCTTATAAGTTCAATATGTGATATCTACAACTTTAATTTAGATCATTTCAGTTTTTAGTTTTAATTTTTAAAGCTATTTAAAATTTTTTAATTTAATTCTACTTATCAACATTTCTTAGTGGACGTTTAATAACAAAAAAAGGTTAATTGTGTCGTTCAATATTTTTCTTGTCTCAACAGCATTGGAAAAGGTAAAATAATAAATAAATTTTATTAAGCTTTCAGGAATTAAGTTTCAATTAATTGTAACAGCTGTAAGGAAGTACTAACAACTCAATAGAGTTCAAATATTTGTTAAGTGCAAAGAATCATACCTAAACCAATAAAGGGTACGGTTTCGATTCTATTTCTATTTCGGTTTCGGCATCAGTACTGGTACGTAACGGAGCACCAAATCAATCTTGAAACATTTTAAAATGATAAGATGTCGTTTTATAATAATTATGACATCGAAGTAAATATCTCGATCTAGAGGAATAAAATTTTTTGGACGAATTTTATAAATTTTGAATGCAGAATAAATTAATATACTAAACCATGATGAAAATGACATTCCGCTTGAAAATCGGCACAGTTTTTGCCAAAGTTATAAGCCAAAGTCAAGCCTCTGACCTAGCAACTTCACCTTACCCTTACCATCAACATAGAACCATGCCTTCGATTGTCGAAAAATAATCAAATTTTCTAAATGAACAAACAGAATGAATAAAGAGACCAAACCATGACCAAAATGACATTCCACTTAAAGGTCGGTAAAGTTTTGCCAAAGTTATGACAGTTCGAAGTGGATCAAGCCTCTGATCTAGCAACGTTACAAGTCAACATATTTCTTAATTTTGACATGATATTTAAAAAAAAAATGAAAGCCCCAGAATCAAGTTTAAAGTGTCATTTTATACCAATTACGATATAAGGAGTTCATTAAAAGTAAAAACTTGAGGTTTAAAATTTTGAATTTTCAAAATAACAAAGGGGGGACCCTTACCGTTAACGTGGAACCATGGCTATGATGGTCGAAAAATAATTAAATTTTCTAAATGCAAAATATTTTAATAATGTATGAATTAAGAAACTGAATCATTATCAAAAAAGCATGGTGTTATTCTCTGGTTAATTGTGAACTATTTAAATTGCATAAAATATGAATAATAATTTGAGTAAAGATTATTAAATAAACATTTCACTTTAATATCGGTTAAGATGTGATTTTAATGTTCTTTCATGATGCCCTGGCTCTTATACTTTCTTACCTATTGTCATATGTCTGGCAGCTGGCCAAATCAAAAGCATTCTCCGCTGTCGAAATCAAAGAACTGAAAGTATTGAGGTAGACTAAGCACGTCTACCTGTTGGTCAATATGCGCACATTTGTCCTGTTTTCTGCCTTTTTCCGTGGCAGTTTTTAGATCTACGAACACAAGAAAGACGAAAAAACTTTTTCCAATGACAATGAGGACAATGACTACAACTTGGCATGCACAACTCACACACACTATCACAAATACAGAGAAACATGAAAACATGAGTAAGCAAGTATTTTATTGACTGCTTTTTGGCGTGTTGTCTGTTGATTTGACAAGCACATTTGACAGGCAACAACATGTTCGCTCAGTTAGCAGTTGTTCACACCTAGTGATTACAAATAAAATAAGAGCCTTCTCAAAAAAAAAAAAAGAAAATCAATCCAGATCCCTTTATAAAGTGTTTCCAAGCATTTAAAATTAATTTTTCCCAGCAATTGCAACAATAAATCCAATTAGCACAAGAGTGATATTTATAAAGCAAAGGAAAAAACAAATCCATCATCAGACAATCAGGTAAGAAACCAATCGAGCAAATCGATTTGGAGCTGGAGTTGCTGTTGGACTTGCAGTTACCAAAGATGAATGATGCATTTTTTATGCCAGCAGTCAAAACACAGGCAATGAGAAATAAAAGAAAATCCAAACTGTTTGAATTTTATTGGCGAAATTGATAAAGTGGCTGTAGCCAAATCGAAAGGAATTGAAAATACAAGTGCATATCAATGCATGAAGGAGCAAAGGGAGGGAATGGAAAATAAGAGGGACTATGAGCAATCAACGTACAAGGATTATAATATATACAAAAGTATTCATACTTGCATTCACATTTTCAACGTTTTCTTATATTCCGATTTGTGCTTATAACTTGGATTTTGCAAGCATAATAATATGAGGCAATCCTACAGCTTATTTTCTCCTTTTTACTTGACTAGCACTCTGTTGTTTTACCTCTTGAGCATTTTATAGAACACGAATAAATTCATAAATTTATTATTTAAAAAATTGAGTACTTATAACAATAATTTAGTTATATTTGGTTTACAAGCAAAAACAATTAAACAATTTGGAAATTAGTAAAAGTAATAGTTCTAAGTATATTTTCATTTCATAGGTCGCTGTTTCTTATATTAATATATATTTTATTAGATTCCATTCCATATTCTTTTTATTTATTTTTATTTGTTTTTATGAGAGCGAAAAACTGACTTTTCATCAAAAATTCCCAATTATATATTTTAAAACAAGAGAAGTTTGAGTCTAAATTGCTCATCACATAAGTAAATACTGCATTGACGACGTAATGAAATCCGATAAGAAACACTAAAAAGCTCATAATTTTTTTCGTCGAATAGAAGTCTTGATATGAGACATAAGACGTATCTGCTATATTCCTATAGTAAAGTGCAGAGATGAGAGAACTTCAGTCTCGAGCTTTAACACTTAATACTATATGATCAATTTAAAGCGCTTTGATTTGTGTATTAGTGTGTTTGTGTGAGTGTTGTATGTTTATGTGACCAACACATTCGCCTCTTGTTTGCTGTACGAATAGATGAGCTAACAATGCATTGCTATGCTCAGAGTTGTCCAACAAGAGAGCAGGGAAAGCAAAAATATTGTAGCATAATTTTCGGCGCTAACAATAGATGTGAAGAATGAGGAGGAGAAAAGGAGATAAATGTGAAGGAGGAGGAGTAGGAGAGGCAGACACATGGCACATGGCATATATCAGCACATGCATTCATAAATCATATTCTGCAGCTGCAGGAGAGTGCAGCAAGCCAGGCCAACAGGCAGCTCAGGAAGCCAGGAGCCGAAACAAAGTCCTGTTTGTGTGTGTGTGTGTGTCCTGTGTGTGCTTAGCTGTAGCAGTGCCGGCTATTTTAAGGATATTTATACTGACAGCGGAGTTTGATGGAAAAACTTTTGTAAATTGCTTTTAGCCAGGCAAAAGTAGCCCAAAAAAAAGCCGCAAAATGCTGGAAAAGTATATATAAAAATTGTGCCGCCTGACGCCTGTCAGGGAGTTGCTTTAATTTTACTTAAAGAACTGCAACGTTTGTCCGGCAAACATGCCAAACAATATTGTTTGTGTGTGTGAGTACATAATATCCAAGGATATTTCGGGGTATTGCATCCTTGTGTTTGCTTTGGCAATGCACATTTATTAAATCGACTTCATATTTTTAATGATGCACGAAACTTTGTCGGCCTCCTGCCTCATACACACACACACACACACAAACAGATACAAAGGTCTTTTAAGAAATTGCCAACATATTTTTCTCTTTTCTTTGAAATTTTATCGCTTTTCCCGTGCTCCTCCTGTTCGTTGTTAAAGCGATATTGTCGCTCTCCTTATTGTTGTATTTGGTGCATTGTCGTCCCTTTGTTGTGGACACAAAATGTCGTTACGTATTTTGCAAGCCGAAAGCAAAGTCTCTGTGCCCATTAATGGCCTTATATTGAGTACCCTTCTTAAGGACATAAGTATAATTGGGACCCACAACTTTTTATTCAATGGTCTTAATTGGTAAAAAGTCTAATTATGAAAAAAATCCAATTAATTTCAATAACAAATCACATGTGTATGTTAACTTTGATATTCATATATATTCAATTATATTTGAATAGGTACACAACTTTATATATTTTACATGAATCTATCTGAAATCAATTTCCAAGAATAGCACAGCCAATCAAATCTTGAAAGGCTGTTTAAATATCAAAAAAATACAACCAAGCCATGATATAATCAATTATTTGTCTGCAAATCTCAGTACACTTCAAATTTGTTTTTGTAGGACATTTGAGTATTATTAATTACGTTTTAATTAAACTAATTAAAACTCATTGGCTCTGACCACATTTCAAATATTTAAAAAAGGCTTTAAAACGCGTACAAATTGCTGACGGTTTAAATATTGCGTATCCGACGCGTAAACGCCAGTTGCAATAACCAGAACAATTCGCTGACCCACATTTGGCATTTATTTAGATTACTTTATAACATAAAATTGTTAAATTTTTTTTTAAAAACCGATTTTTTTTGCCAAAATAAACAAAATGCATCAAAAGCATTATAAAATTTGCAAATTGATCGCCTTTTGTTGTGCACACTCTATGGTCGTGTGTGTTTGTATTTATTATATTGTATATGCAATTTAAATAGAAAAATGTTGTGAAACATTTTGATAAACGATAGCTAAAACAACAAAACAGCCGCCGTTAACGTAAAACCAAAAACAAAGGAATCAAAAACTAAACAAAGCCGCAAAAATAAGCAAACAAAATATATAAATAAATAACGTTAAATGCTATACCATATAGTTCAAATTTGAAATTTGTGTTGGTTTTCCAGCAATTTGCAAATTAGTTGAGAAATCAATTCAATTATTTTGTCGGTGGTCAAATGATTGCAATAAGCGTATTTAAACCATTTCAGGAATTTGTTGACAAACTGATATATTGGCATTGTAAAAGATTGTACATATCCGTTCTGCGGATTGAAATATATATTCTATGCGGTAACTGTTTCCAATTAGTGTAAAATAAAAATATGAGCATTTCAGTAAATTTCTGCTGTCAATTAACATAACATTCTCAATTGGGTGAAGAGTATTTATATATTAAAGTGTAACTGCTTTTTTTTTTAACACTTAATGAGAAATAAAGTTAATTTTGCGAATATAAATTGATTATATAAATATGTTATTCAATTTATTATAGATAATTAATTGTCTTGTTAAAGGAAAGGCTTCAAGGCTAACAACAATAGTAGAGTTTGTTGGAAGAAATATAGCTTGAATAACGGTTAGCACTAGATATAAGCCAACAACATTTACAATAATGTTATGGAGCAAACGGAGACATATCAAAGTGAACTGTAACAATATGAAACGAGCAAATAAAGATTAACTTGATATTTTAATCGTAGGATACGAAACGGATGACTTGAGCAGGGTCTTACAATAACTAGCTCAGTTAATTGATAAATTGTTAAAGAAAAAACTTAAAATATCTTGAACCATACTCTCGAATTTCATTCAATCAGATATATATATTTTTTTTAATTTCTAAATTAGCTTAGATTATCATGAGAGACTTGTATGTTTTCGAAATTTAAGTCAGATCAGATTTTGAATGAAATCTTAAAAATATTTTTAGTTAAAAAAAAATTATTAGTCAAATAGAGTTATTTATTTGCTACACTGTGCACTTGGGCAAGCAAAATTTGTTTCACTATGTTAATGTGCGCTTAAAAATATATACACAAAAAATCTGTGTGTGGCAAGCAGCCGTGCAACGATTTTGCGTTTGTTGTGCAGCTGCTGGCTGAAAATGTTGCACCGTATGCATAAATAATAAACGACAAGCTCGCACACAGACACACACACAGTTGCATATACGCAAACACAGACACCTTAACACACATATACAAAGGCATTATGCACATTTTGCAGCGCGCCCAACTGAGGCGTGATATAAACAGGGTGGGCCAAAGGGAGTCTGGGCAGGCGAGGGGACGGCACTCAACCAGCTTCTAAATTTATTTTATTAAGTCAAGCACACAGACAGCTCATAGGATGCGACTGGCGTTGCCGGAGCTGCTGATGCGCCTGGTCTGACTAACAGTATAAATAAAATAATTTACGGTAACTGCTGCCGCTCATCAGGCCAAAAGCGATGCTGACGGGACGGGGAAAGGATGGAGAGCACGGGGAACGGAAGAACGACAGAACGGGGACGATATGTTGACAAAACCCGGCGCAGGATCATCAGCGACGCCCCAAAATGGCGCTTACAAAAACTGTAGCATACTTTTTTGCTGTGTTCCTTTGTGTGCAGCTGCATACAAAATTAATGCACATCTGCATACGTGGTTGAGAGTGTGTGTAGATGAGCTAAAATGCAGCTTGCTAAATATAGTTATAATTATGCGCACATATTTTTAATTAAGTTTTGCACTGGCCCATTCGCTTGTCCGTTTTAGCTCTGGTTTTAGCTGTAAATATATATGCATAATAATGCATACGCCCCGTTAAATTGCATTAATATGTGCCACAGATTTACCCTTCTCCATTTTTTTTCTTTTTGTTATTCTATGTTTTGCTATGTTAATATGTGACTGTTTGTCAAATTACATATGTTAAACATTTGCGTTGTCTTTGCTTTAATTAATTCATTTTTTTCTGAAAAATATATTTTTAAGAGTTGAGGTTGAGAACGTGTATCTTTATAAATTTATGTGAAAGAATAGAAATATGCATATTCAGCACTTTGTGGCCACATAAGTATACGAGAATATATTTATATTTTTAAAAGTATGCGGAAAATATATATTATATATTTTTATTTGTTTTACAGCTAGCACAATACAAGTCATAGTGAACTTATTAATATTGTAGTCAAAGTCTCAAATGCTTAAAACTATAATATTCATCAAGTTTATGACAATAAAAGAAAAAAAATAAATTTTAAAATGTAGTGCGTTGAGCAACTAAGTTATTTATTAACATATTTATTAAATGTTAATGGCAATGGCAATATATTGGGGACATTCAGCAGGTTTTTCAATCAGTAATCGCTCCTTTAATTGTGAAGGATCAGTAATTAGTACCTGCTGAATGACATGATACCATTTTATTAAATCAACCTCCTATGTTTATTAAAAATCTCATTTCAAGGGTATGAATGCTTCGCTGTTTCACAAAACGAATAGTTTTACTTGCTTTTTACTTGAATTTTGCGGTTGCACTTTATAAATGTTGATAAATATTTACAATTACCAATTTAAAAGTTCAGTTTGTTCAGCTTTTCGTTTGTCTTGTTCCGCTTGTTGTGCGGCACAGCACAAAACACTTTTCTGTTTTTTGTTAAAACACAAAACTTTTGCTATGAGTCTGCTGTGTTATGTGCACTATAAGCTAAAATACTATATATTAAATGTGCGTTGTTTTTTCGACTTGAACTTTTTTGTTGTGGCTTGAAAGTTTTAAATATGATTTTATTTGTGCAGCAAGTTGCAAGTTGCGGCCGTTTTACATTTTTTGACCAACTTGCAGGAGACTCGAGAAGTTGCAACCAGAAGACAATTTAAATAATGTAATGCAGCTCTTGGCTTAAAGTTATCAAATGAAATTCTAAGAAAAAGTCTAGAGACTACGAGATTAGATCTTACTCCGGCTGAAAGTCGAAACTCTTTTTTAAGAGTTATTTCTGTTCACTTTAAGACAAACTTGGGGAATTTTGTGTTAGTCAAACGAATTAAATGGCAAACTGTGGCAACGTTTAAGAATCCCTAAATCATGGAATGTCCTTTTAGATTGTCCTCTTTCATTTTCGTGTTCGTTTTCGTTCTCGTTTTGTTTTCTATACATTTTCTGCTTAAATGCATTTGGTGCCCGGTCTTCGTCTCAAGTGGCCGCCATTCGCACGGCTGCCAGCTTCCAGCTGTCTTAGGACCTGCTGTTTTCCTGTCCAGCTGTCCTTACTGTCTTGCCTGACTATCGCAGCGTACTTCACCTCATCCTGTGTCTGGACTTCAAAAACTTTCACCGTTTACTGTGCTCCTTCTGCTTCCCAATCGCATCCTTGTCCTCTTCCTCGTCGTTGCCGTCTTCGTGCCGCGCTTTATTTGAATTATTGTAATGATTTACACTGAAGTGGCTGTTGCAACACTCGGTGTACAGTTGCGCCCAGACTTTGCTAAGGTAATGAGCTAAGGGTTTCGTGTCTGAGGGTATATTGTCTGGAACTTCGTCTCGCCATCTTTCCCTCTACAATTGCTAGTCCTCACGGTTATGCTGATCACTTGTTTTCCGACTGTCATGGTATTGCTTGATTGCTTTCAAAGATTCTAAATGCAAATTTTGAGGTTTTTATAGGGGTACTTTTATCATAATAATTTAAAGGTAGCACTCTGACATAATTATTATTCAAATCTTGAAAAGCTTTGTTTATTAATTAATTTTTATAATATTGTTCTTAAATTAAACTTGCAATGACATATTAATTTAAAAAATAATTTAATACATTACAGTTCTTTTATATTTATTTTAATAAATTTAAATTTCATTTAATTTGTAAAAAAAGTAGTTTAACTTAAATTTAATTTGTATATTCTTCAGATACAACAAATTTGTAGGACTCTGAGGAGTAGCGATAGTTAATAGGAAAGTCCCATCACATCATGTACATACGTATTATTGAGAACATTAAAAATTAGTATAAATATGTATCTGCAGAAACTTCACTAATTTATTCTTTGAATAAAGAGATTATACCGCAGACAAACTTAGAATTTATTTCAAGTTATCTCACATGCTCACACTTCTTCAAATGCTTCTTTTGAGACAATTATGACTCCATTAGTTCTTGCAACAATGACAATCTTCAATTAACTCTCTTGGATACCCATGTCAAATGCAAAATACTTTGTGGCCAGTATTATTAAAACAAAAGCACTTTGAATACAAATTGTTGGACTCAAATAGAAAGGTAACAATTGTGACCGCTTTTCTAGGCTGGTCAGCTTGAAGAGAGGCTTGAAATGTCTTCAAGACAATTCCACACTCTCCACATTGCCACATTTAGCTGGCAACTTGTGTCGCCAGAAATCCTCGTCGAGGATTGTTCAAGCAACTGCACCTGCAACTGGCTGCCAAGAGGGCCAAAGTGATTTTATGTTTTATGAGAGGTGACATGTGGCAACAACAGTCACATATATAGCCACAACCCAAGCACTTGCCACACGCACACACACACACACAGACACAGACACAGACACAGACATATATCCACTCAGCAGGACAGCTCGTGTCAGTTTCATTGTAACCTGCACCACCATGTGTGTATATGTGTGTTGAGAGTGTGTTTGTGTGGTTGCTACTGCAACATGTTGTAAATTATTATAAACTCAAGTGGTTTTCAACTGGCAGCTACGACTGTGTCGACAGTTTGCAGATCGACTGGAAATGAACTCAAATAAATGAACACATTCAAAATGGCATTTGTAAACCAATTTAGTATTGCATTGTCCATAATTAGAAAACGATTAGGTCCGTGAACATATTCCAATTTATTCAGTATTGATTGACTTGTCTTCAATTTGTTGCTAAGTTCAATTTGAAAAAGCTATATAGAAATTAACACCAAGGAATTAAACCGAAACGTACTGATACAACTATTTCGGTAAAAGGTTTTATTTCAGTTGTATTCTTTCGGTTTCGGTTTCAGTTCCTGCACGCAACGGTACAAAAAATAAATTTTGAAACATTTTAAGATGTTAAGATGTCGTTTTATAATAATTATGACATTGAAGTAAACACTTTGATTCAGAGGAATAATATTTTATGAGCGAATTTAACAAAATTTGAATGCAGAATAAATTCAAAGGCCAACCCATGATCAAAATGACATTCCGCTTGAAAATCGGGTCAGTTTTGCTCAAGTTATGACAGTTCGAAGTTGCTCAAGCCTCTGACCTATCCAATTTACAAGTCAAAATTTTTCTTAATTGTGACATGATTCTTTACAAAAAAGTGCAAGGTCTCTCGAAAATAAGTAAATTTTCTAAATGAATACAATTTGAATACAGAATGAATTTAGAGGCCAAACCATGGTCGAAATGACATTCCGCTGGAAAATCGGGTCAGTTTTGATCAAGTTATGACAGTTGGAAGTTGGTCAACTCTTCGACCTAGCCACTTTACCAAAACCGTACCGGTACGAGCGTTTCGGTTTTCGGTTCTTGTTAGAGCAATAATTTCGGTTAAGGTTTTAGTTTCGGTACTAAAAAAGAAACGGTTAGTTTCGGTTAACGGTTCCGATTCCGGTTACGGTGTTATTCCCTAATTAATATTATATATTATCAGATTAAAATCATCTACAATTCAAAATTATACATTGATATTTATTAAGTTAATATTATAGGTTTGAATGGTTTGTTAACTACTTAGCAGCTGTAATTTGTTCTTAGTTCCGCATTGTTTTAATGCAGGCGCTTATGTTTATGAGGTCTCAAAAATGCAGCTGAATTTTCACTTCCTTTTTCATGTTGGCAGTTGGCATCTGTTGGTTAAGTACCCCCGCTCTGAGTATCTGAACCTCTTCAAATCTCAGAGCTCGGGAATGGCTTTTCACTAATTTATGCTACTGCTGGCAATGGCAACTCACTTAATTTGTAGAACCATTTTTCTTTTGGCCAGGCAGCGACAACAGCGACAACATCCGGTGCCCGAGACACCGTACAACCCTTCCTGAGGGGAGCCGGAGGGGAGCCCTGGGGTCGGGAATCCTCCCCACATCCCCTTCGAGTAAAGTGACAAACAACTAAGCGAAAATCGCGTGCGTGACGCGTGGCGGGCGCATAAAGTTTGTGACACGTTTCCACAGTTGCATTTTGTTGTTGTTCGTGTTGCTCTTGGCTTTTCTTATTTTTTTTGTTTTTGTGTACCAAAGGCAGAAAAAGTTGTTGGCAGGTCGTGGCAATGGCAGCGTTAGCAGGAGGTTAGGGGAAGGCGCGAATGCTGATGCTGATGGCGACACTTTAGAGCCGCGTTGCATACTTTCGGGGCGTTATGCAAGTCACGTTAATTTCGCCAGCGAACTGTGAAGCAAAACAAAAACAACAAGTTGCTGCTGCGCTCTGTTGCTGTTATTGTTGTTGCAAAACTTTTGCCATTTTCAAAGGGCTTATAGGTGGACTTGTATTCAGCTTTGGGATCCTCTCCGCAAATCAAAAGAGTTTCAACTCAGAATATTACAGAAAATCAAATAACTGAATGTAGGATGATCGACTGAAAGATTGCATAATGCAAATACGGTTTTTATAAATGGTACAGAAACATGCTGACAACATTTCTGTTATGTTTATTACAGTACTATTTATTATTTAACAGAACATAACTCTTGAGTTATTAAAAGGAAATGATTGCCGTACCATAATAATGATGGCAATTTATTTCCAGTGACATGGTATACCTTATTTATTACAGGATATATTCAATATTCATGTGAGTTATAAAAGACCATAAAATAAGACAGTTTTTCATCTAAATACTATTTTAAATTTCTTAAGGAATCTTACAAAAGTCAATCTACCTTCTTGTGTTCATGTCATTTATACTAATTACAGGGTATAAATATGCATGTTGTTTACTAGTTATGTGGCCACACCCACAACGCCGCACCTTTCTCAATGGGCCACTCATTAAGCGTCTTTAGTGTGTTTATATAATATAAATTAGCTTAATTTGAAAACATTTTTTGATGCCAAAAGTTTGGCACTTGCCAGTAGACAGATAGGAGGAGGTGGAGCAGATGGTACTGTCTTGGCTTCCAGCCTGGCTAATTTATATGCCCGTTGGACATTCTCGAGGCGGCCAAAAAGTTGCCACAAGTTTTTGCCAAGTCGACGTGGCGCGTCTCCGATTCCTGTTGCGGGTTAATAAGAAGACGAAGACGAAGACGACGACGACGACGGCGGCCAACAAATTACCAACATTACTCTTTTGCGCCCAAAAGGATGTACAGGAGGAGTTGGCCATGAACAAGAAAGCTGCCTGCAAATAGACTTTTGAG
The DNA here is from genome assembly GCF_004354385.1 of Drosophila innubila. Lineage (NCBI taxonomy): Eukaryota > Metazoa > Arthropoda > Insecta > Diptera > Drosophilidae > Drosophila > Drosophila innubila. Next base: position 12,831,426 of record NW_022995372.1, on the reverse strand, counting down.
TGTTGTACTTGGTTTGCTTGTTTTGTTGACTTTGCAACGAGTCGAGAGCGGATTGCGGGAAAACAGTTCAGTCTTTGAAAGTGTCAAAAGCGCAGACAATTAATTTGGCCTAATTAGACTCTTGGTTGACTGCTCGGCTGACTTGTGGCTGAGAGTGCAATTTTTGTGGCTTGTCAAAAGCCTTAGCCAAGTCGAATAGTAGCCACGAACAATGGTTGCTTCTCGCATGCTGAACGATTTATGGCTTAGTCAGTTTATTAAGTTGGCCAAATTTGCAAATACATATAGACTCAGAGATCCCACAAAAGGGCTACCATTTCTTGATTTATGACCTGAACTAAGTAGATATTAAAAATACAAAAAATATCTAGTGGAACAATGACAATGTGAAAATTAATTTATTTATTTAATAAAGTAAAATAATAAAGTTATTTAATATAGTGCGGCTGTTGTTCTGAAATAGTGTGCATAAAAAATTACAAATAATTGAAATTCGAGATAAAATAAATATTTTATATAAAACTATTCTTAAGCTCAGATCCATAATAAACCTGACAAGGCTTACATTACAAACAATAGTTGAGCTGAATTGCATTCATGACATTTTTCAATCTTTAAGATACTTTTAAGATTTTTTTAGTGGGTTAAATACCAGAAGCAGCACCAACAAATCCACACCAATTGTGAAACTCAATGGCCACTGATAGTTTTGGCCATCTGCATTTCTTCTTCCGCTTCTCCGGCCACGATTGCAGTTCAGTCTCTGTCGCTGTCTCCAGTCTTTCATATAACGTAAGAGTTTCAGATATTTTTGTGCCAGGCCATAATTTGCTTAACAACTTTTGGCCAATGCATTGGCTTGGCTCGCAGGCAGTTTTGGGTGCTCGGCTGCTCGACTGCTCGGTTGCTTGGCACTTGGCCAATTCCTTTTTGCAGCCTGCCATTCGACACTAGCCGTTTATATAATAATTTTGTGTCATAATTTATTGCTGGGAAAAGTTTTCTTGTGGCAGCCCAGCCGCACAATTGCCACTATATAAGGAGTAATGTCGTCCCAGGCATTTAACATTTTATTCCGCCGGCCACATGCCAAAAATGCTGTTGTTGCCATGGTCAAAACTATGCACCATAGCGTCATAAATTTGTTATTAAATGTTCGTCCGCTTATCGAGAGAACATGGAAAACTGGACCGCTTTTTAAGCGAGTGGCATAGCAAACGTCAAATTGATTTTAAATTGCATTTTTCGTTATTTGCAATTCGAGAGGAGAAAAACGAGAACACACTGAAAATTCGTTGAAAATTAAATTAAAGTAGCTGCACAAAATTGCATAAGTTTCTTATAATTATGAATATTTTCATTTGTCATTTCATTTCATTTGTCATTTACTACTTGCTATTTTATAAACTTAATTTAATAAAAATCCAAATAAATAGAGGATTTCAAGCGAAAATGTCTAAGATTATTGCAACATTTTCAATAATGACGACTGGGATTTTATTTAGTCAATATGTTTGAGTTGCATTAGCACTTTAATAATGCAATGCGAAAAAAATGTTAAAAATGTAAATGTTACTTCACTGTTATAGTTCAGATCAAATCGAAATTAATTCTGAAATTATAGTTCAACTGAATCAAAGTCTAGCTAAGGGGTTTGATAACTATATCAGAGATATTTAAACTTTAATGTACCGAAATTAATGTCAAATTTAAAAATATCTTTTTGATAAATAGAGCTTTTCATATCACGTTCGTTTTGCTACGAGTCTAAAAAGAGATTTCACTCTTCTTGCGTAACCGTATTTTCGTCAAGATTGAATTATTTACTTATTTCTGTATTTAAACACCTGAATACTTATCCAGTGTTGCAAATGTTGTAAATATTTAAACTCCCACACGTTCGTAAGGTCTTCCCGATAGCCGATAGACTGTCGGAATACACGAACCACCCCCACCCTTCCACGAGTTGCTGCAGTGCTGATAAGCAATGCCAACTGCCATTGTTTTTTATTTATTTATCTGTTTCGTCATTGTTGTTGCTGAAAATGAAATTGAAGCAGCGTGGCGAAGCTAATCGTGAGACACACAAACATACACAGACAAACACACACACACAGACACATACGCGTACACAGAATACAAGTGCTGGTTAAACAAGCTGTTCACTTTGCGAAATTTTCTACTCCGAAGATCTTCAAACAAGCAAACAAATAAATAAAAAGATAAAAATTATTATGGAGAAAGAGGCAGGGTGTGAGAGAGAGAGAGAGATGGAGAGATGGAGAGAAGCGACGCAAGATCAGGCGACGCAGCCAACAACAAATTGTGAGTCAGAGACATTAAAGTTTTGACAGGGGGTGGGGGAGAGTGAGCGCAACTTGTTTGGCCATACGAAAAACAACGACTTAAAAAAAAGCAAAAACTTGTCATGTGAGAAAAAAGCAACAACTAAAACGCAAAATAAAAACATTAATGAATGAGCTAAGCGAGCGGGAGTGCAAAGAGAGAAAGAGAAGAGAGCGGCAGAGAACGGGAGAGACACAGACACAGAAGCCGCAGCAGCAGCCGCAGCAGCGGCAAAGCTTTGGCCAACAGGTGAGCAACAAGAGATAGAGCTAAAGTTTATGTGGCTCAGTTGAGCGTTTGCAGTCGTGCAGGGAACGTGTGGGAACGGAACGTACATAGCAGAAACGGTAAAAGGGCTTTAGCTGAGCGGAGCACGCCTTTGAGCCAAGCTAAGCTGCGCTTTTTCTTTGGGTGTGACTCGTCAGTGCGACGAGAACGCGTGAGCGGCCAACACGTATGAGACGCGTTGTGCGCTGACTCAACTAAAATCAGTTAAAAGAACAGCAATAGCAAAAACAATCACGACGCAACAACTCAAGTGTGAATTGCTATTGAGGTTATGTAAGCGGCAAGCAAACTTAACGTTAACGCAAACGCAAAGCAAAGCAAAAGCAAAAGCAAAAGCAACAGCAAATCTTAGTCGCTTTGCCAAGCAAAACACGTTCATTGAAAACAATTTGAAACTCGCGTTAGCCTCGCACACAACTCGCACATTCCCACATTCCTAAGGCAATGGAGCACGAGGCCACAGCGCAGGCGCAGGCGCAGACGTCAGCGTCGACGTCAACGTCAGCGTCGATGCCAACGCATCCATTGCAGGATGTTCCACTGAATGGGAACAACAACGATGGGCCTGCAGCTGATGACGTACAACTGACGCCCAAAAATTGGGTTAAATTCGACGACGAGACGGACAGCAGTAAAACAAATAATAACAGTAACAGTGGCGATGCCCCACAGCAACAGCAACAAAACAAGTTGGCGCTGCCGCCACCGCCGCCGTCCGTGGTGAGCAGCAACAACAAGAGACGTGCGCGCTCGCGCAGTCCGAACGACCAGTCAGCAGCAACTCCAATACCTGCGCAGGTTAGTCTCTCTCACTGTCACTCTCCCTCTCTTTGCGTCTTACGCTCTTCTGGCATCGGGATCTCTTTGCATGCAACTCTCGCGTGCTGTTGCTGACCCATCGTAACGCATTCCAATGCGTGCCTCTCCCTTTATCTCTCTCTCTCTCTTTCTCGAAATCCACATCATTCCCCGGTGCGTTATCGCTTTTTTCTTTTTCCACTGCCTAATGGAGTTGTTAGCTTCTGCTTCCACTTCTTCTTCTTACACTCCACGCATGACAAATGAAGTTGCAAGTGAAGTACTGCGTTTTGGGACAGTGGAATCGTCGGCGATAAACTTTGATTACTCATTGGGGACAAGCCAGAAGTCATAATGCATCGCATGTCGAAAGGGATTGTCCGATTTGTTCGAGTGCATGCATGAGTGGAGATGAGATATTTTGAATGCATTACGAGAATTGAGCATGGTTCAAATTTTAGATTGTTCTAAATAGACATACAGTCAAACTTCTCGAATAACAACTTCAAAACGAACGAACTTCAATTTACTTAAAAGTTAGATATGAAAACATGATAATTTGTACACATACATGTACATAAGAGTGTTCATTATAATGATTCGTTATGCAGTCAGTTAATGCTCAGTGCAACCGATTGTACTCTTAAATAATTTAATAGGTTTAAAAATATTTGTTTATGAGTTTACAGCAAATCACCTAAACTTATTGCTGTAAATTCTAGTCCGTTTGATATTTGAACTTCGTACTGTAAATAAAAATGTCAACTGTAGTTGAGTATAAAAGACGTTTATTAACCACACCCTGAAATTTGAATTGAAATTCTTCTCTCTCAGCAGTCCGCACTCCGTGCAAAGAATATTCTGAGGTTCAATTCCATTTTGTAATGATTATTTTGTTAAGCATTGTCTTGATGTGATGAACTGGAAATTTTAATTATAATATTTGTGTATCATAATTGAGGGTCTTTCTACGATAATATTCTATTTAAAGTGAACACTCATGCATATAAACAAATAAAAGGTGTACAATACAAATGGAGTATTTTATACTTATACAAGTATTTATCTGGACTCTCAGCCGCTTCTGTTGATTGTTATTGACGGAGAGACAGAAAGTGAGAGATAAAAATAACAAACAGCATTTCTTTGCTACGAGTCGCATTTGTTTCAATATTTATTTTCATTTTGATTAAATGAAGTCAATATTTTCTTGACGCTTATTTTTGTTCATTTCGTAAGTTGTCTACTAGCTTAAAGTCATAAAAAGACACTTTCTGTCAACGTTGATTGATATATTCAGATACTTTTAGAGTTTTCCAAATACTTAGAAAGAGATAAACCTAAAGTGTGTTTGATTTTGATTAGATTAAAAATTTATTTATTAAAGAAATTCAAATTCTTTAAACTACAATTTAAATCATTCATTTCTGTATTTGTTATTATTATCTTTTAAAACAGGAAACTAATACTAGTAGCAATTTTCAGATAAGACTTAAAAATAGTGAAAGTGTTTTGATTTAATAAAATTATTATCTTTGAAGCTAAAAACTCTACCTAATTTGCAAGGCTGTAACAGATCTTATCTCCAGACAGAAAAGTTACATATATCTCGGAACACTCTTACCAATTAACACAAGTGAATATAGACCTTAGATAAAAATTACTTAAACAACCTTCTGTAATTATTATATTCGGATTGAGAGCAACGTCTTTTACTATATTTTATGATCTTGTGATACAATTTGCGATTTTACGTCAAGCCAAAATAGTGACTATAAATAATAAATACATTAATTGTATTTACCTTCCCAAATTAGCTTTGTACGTTTTCGCTTAAAGTGCAATAAATATTTATAGCACGTTATAGATCAGTTAAAAAGACTATAGAGACAGGTGAGACTCTCGATTCTCTTTGTTGTAGTTTTAAAGCTGATTGCTTTGAGGCTAAGCTGTGTACGTGCAAAATGACAAATGGTTCTCATTTATTGCAGTTGCACCTGATGTGGCAAGAAGCAGACTCTCACCTTATTTTTTTTACGATTTTGGCGACATTGTAAAAGTCAAATCAATAAAAATTGATTTTTTTTTCACACATTTGCATAATTCCTTGTGCATTCTTTCCTACACTGAGTCGGCGATACTGTCTCGACTTTGGCTTTGGCTGTGACCTAAGGCCAAGAGCATTAACCCATTGTTGTCATATTTTGCAGCGTGCTGCAGTTTCCTCCACAACAGCTGCCACATCATCGTCGTCGTCATCGTCGTTGCCGGATGTGACGCCCGCTGTTTTGACAACTGAGAGCACGCACGTTAATCTCAATGCATCCGGCAGTGGCAGTGGCAGTGGCACCAGCAGCAGCAGTCCCTCTCGTCACCCACAGCAGCTAATAAACCAAAAAGCAACTGCAACATCGACCACATCGGCCGCATCAACCTCAACATCAGTCTCAGCCTCAGTCCCATCCACGTCAACGCCGGCTGGTTCATCCCACTCCTCGTCCACTCATCCAAATGGCAGTGGCACCAACAACGGCAAGAGCATCAGCATTCCGATGGATCAGGCAGCTGGAATGCGCACAATTGAACTATCAACGGGACGCATACGCGAAGGTTTTGGTAAGTAACTAAATTAACTGGGCCAACAGTACGTGGAAAGCAGTGGTCTAGGACTGATTCAATAGTATCACTAAATAAGATTAAAAGTAGCAAAATCTCTTTTAAGGTCTATGGAAGTGATGAAAAGCTGAAATTTTGATTTAAATTATTCGAGTTTGAGAATTTAAGTCCGATAAAGTGAACACCAATATATTTTAAAAACTTAGTCTTCTACAAGCTGACGTTTTCTTTGTTGCAGGTCGGCAACTCTTATTAGAGAGCTAAGGAACCCCACACATTTTTCTTTAAAAACTGTTCTCAAAAAAACTCAGAGCTAAAAACTGTTATATAGTAGAGTAGAATAATTTCACAAGTCCTTTAGACTTTAAAAAAGTTTAAGATCGGTATATAATTAGTATCTATATTCACCTTGACTTGATAAAATAGTATAACCAAAACTGCTTTGAGCTTTAATTTGCTTTAAACGTTTTTTTTTATTTTTCCAATTAGGCATTAAGTTTTCTGTGAGTATACTTATAGTTTATTCTCACAATTAGTTTGTCCTCAGAAGCTTTCATGAATTATTTATATAGCCTATAACAGAAACTGCAACTCATATTGTTAATTGAAACATGCCACCCACAGCTAACGGAGATGTGATTGTCACACTGCTGCCGGCCAACACGAAATGGCCTTGGATAACTCCGGCGATATTTCGACCCGAGCTCGTACCGGAGGAGTTGATGGCGCAGGGATTGACGGTAAGAGAGGTCAATCAAACAGCCAGTGCTGACACTAATACACACATAAACATCTAATCCTTTTTGCTCAGCTAACTGTGGAGGACTATGTGAATGCAATGGAGACGTTGGTCAATGACTATCGCTTCACAGTGTACAATATTTGCTATAAGCGTATCCTTGTCTGCTGGATTCTCTTCGCCTTTGCCGTGCTGCTGGCGTTGCTCTTCTCTGGATTGCAGGGCGTGGCACTGTTCGCTCTCGGAGTGGGTTGGTTGTTCCTCAATGCGTCGGCCATATTTCTGTGCATGTGGGTGAAGTTGCGGTTGTCACGCGGATTGGAGAAGTGTCTGGCGCGGGTGAACAAACAGCTGATGAGGCACAAGATTCTGCTGGTGCTCGACGATCGAGGACGCATTTCGTGCCACAAGGTCAACTTGTGTTTCATGTACTTCGATGCCACCCAGTGTGTGAGCTTTCTGAATGAATTCCTGGAGCACACGGAGCAAAATGGCGGCGAAGCCATCAAGGCAGGCTGGGAGGCGAAATTGGACATCGATGTGAATGATATTGTCATCCAGGGCAGTCAGCCAGTGCGTCTCTCTCGCAAGCAGGTGAGTTGATTGCGGCTTTCACACAGATACATACACATACTCATATATATGCATCAGTTAAGCTGGCAGTTTTAACAAATACAGGCGCACTAATAATTGTAGTTGTAGTTGTAGTTGCATTCCTCGCTCATCGATAAACACTTTTTTCTCGCTCGCTCTCTCTCTATCTCTCTCTCTCTCTCTGAATCTCAACATTGATCATCGCATTGCTCACGCATTCTCTATTTGTCTTTTGTCTCTCACACCCGACGCGCTCTTCACACAAAACTCACTGAACTCTCTTTAGGCTATTGCCCAGGAGCTGTTTCTTAGCTATCTGCAGCGCTGGGGCAAGGACTTTCTGCGTCGGCGCCTCGACTGGACCGTGCAGGAGGCAGGAGTCCATGAAACACCACGACATCTGCAATCGTCCATTTGCCCATGCCAATACGAGGAGGAGCTGTTGCGTAACAAAATCAAAATCAGCTTGCAACATCGCCAATGCTGTGGCATCAACTGCATGGGCTGCTGGCTGTAGGCGTGGCCAATATACTTCCTTGCTTTTGCTCTTCTGTTGACAATACTATTTGTAATTGTATGTTTTTTTTGTGTGCCCATTGTGAATTGAACGATTAAAAGCTGTTGAAAACCAACCAGAATTATTTTGAATTTATTCCCCATACATTTGACATAATTATAATCATTTTAATTTTATTTCCTACAAAAGCCGAAAAGTATGCTGCATATTTTTGCCATCTCATCTCTGGGTTACTCATACGCACTGTGTTACCACTATCACAATATACTACTCTTTGACTAACTCTCTCATCCTAACTGAACTCTTTTATTTCCCATTTCTCATTTCAATTTAATACTTACATCTATCTGCTTCCTAGGAACGCGGTCTTCAGCTGTTCCTTCGCTATGGATCCCGCTGGGGCATGGAGGCATTACGCGGTTTGGTCGATGTAACGCCTTTGGAGCCGGGTCGCCATTGTGGCCAATTTCAGTGCCCCTGCCAGTATATTAAGGAGCATTTGCAGTGCAAACCCCGAGGCAAGTTCAAGTGTTGCAATTTAGTGCATTGGGTGTTGGCATGTGAGCGCTATGATTACTAAAATCGAACTCTTTCACATAATTTTGATCGACATGTGTACATACTACTAAGCATGTTCTAATGTCCCTAAGCTTTACTAAATGAATTTATGGAAACAGTGAATACCACATGAATTACAGTCGAATCTATGATTTGTAGTTCAAGAATTATTTTTCCAACTTTTGATTCTATATATCTTTATCCATACAAATACCAAAAAATACCAAACTAGCTAAAGTTTCTATATATATATAACAAAAAAAGAAACATTAAATTTTCTTTCATTTCAGATGTTAGTCCATAGTCAAGGTAAAATTGGTAGTTTTTGGTATGAATGTGTGTCAGCTAATTCCTTTTTCATACATATACTACATTATTTTTCTGTATAACTATTCAAAAAATTATTTTATTAGTTTAGTTACTTAATATCTTGTTCCATGATATTTCTTTTTATGCCAATCCTCAACGAATTACACAACAATTACAGTTGCCATAAACAGCATGGGCCAAGTAGTTTGGACACGTTTTCCCCTTTTCGGTGGCTAATGCTTTTTTTTTTTTAAAAAATAAATAAAAATAATGAATTAACAAAATTCCGTTTTGGAGAAATTATTAAAAACTCATATTCACTAAGCAATTTAGATTTTGCAATTTCTTCAATAAATTTATAACAAAATTGTATAATGTTTTGTAAATGTCCTTAACGAATTTAAAGTGTATGCATTTTTCTGGTGTTATTTTAAATAAATATATCTTATTTATGTCATTAATTGTCGTTTGTTATTATGTTGTACAAGTTTAATTATTTGTTTTGAATGTTTATTATTATTATGATTCTTATTTTCTGGTGTTTTTTATCGAACGCCTTTTACAGGTTATCCATGTTCTTGCATTGTCTATGGTTCGGATCCCAGTTTTCAATATCGTTACTAGTTATGTTCTCATCATATCTCTCTGTGTCTCGATTGACAACTCATCATCTTACTCACATATAAAACAACATTATTTAATCCCAGTGCTATTACTGTGAAATTTTATTATTTTTTATTTGCAATGTTAGCTTTTAATAAAGTTTATAAATATACTTAATTTGATGTGAAAATTAAGTGTTAACTTAAAGGGAAAGAGATGTACTTACCATTTTTAACAATAATAAATAAAGAATTATAATATCATTGACATATCAAATATAATATTTAATTTGCTTTTTAATATTTGACTATAATTTAAGAATACTATTATTGATTTCATGTGAAGCTAATATGTAGGCTGGGTCATATAAAATCAATAGTTTTTATTTTTCATCTTTAAGCTTGGTTGTATGAATAGGAAAGCAAAACAAAAATATATGATAACAATCATAATAACCCTTGCTTAATTTGGAAAATAACAATTAAATGCTGTTTCCCATGTTGTGCAGAACAAAAACAAAAACTTTTCTTTGTTGCACATTTTGGATGGAGTTTGTTTGAATTTGGACAAATTTTGGACAGCTTGGTGTATGTATGTGCCATTTTCACAGTTTTCACAATTTCCACAATTATTGCATTATTTTTTATTGCATAATTCAACTTTATGTTTGCCGCATTTTAGTTACGTTCATGTTGCTAACAAATTGTAAAAAGTTTGTTCTTGCTCTTGCTGTTGTTGTTGTTTGCCTCGGTTTGGGTTGCATGTGTAATGAGTCATTAACATGGTACAAAAAAGTTTTTCACAAAAACAAATACTTTAATATTATTATTATTATTTTTGCATTCAAATTAGGTGCCAGGAGATTTTATTTATGTTGATTTAATTTTTCCTTCTCTACCAAAAATGTTGGCCATAAACCACAAGAAACTGCGAACAACAATTTTAATGGCTGTAAAAATATTAAGTCTTTGGTCGTAAGTCTCATCAGGGTGAGTAATTGATGTAATTAAAGTTTTATTACCCAAATGGAAACAAATGAATGGAAAACTAACGCAATAAAAAATCTGACGAAAATAAAGAAATTGATATTGATGCTATAAGCACATAAATTATATAACTTATTTTAATAAGTAAAATTACATTTGATATATTTAGAAAATGTGTAAATTAAATTTAAGATCCAATTATTGCAAAAACTGCTGACAATTGGTATTAAATTGTGATGTAAATTTATTAGTTTGCAGCCATATATTTTATATATATTTTAAAATAACATTAACAATTTTTATTGATATGTAAACAAATCCCAAATATAAACTAAATATATTTTTTTTTATTAATTTTTACGAAAACTTATTTAATATTTTAATAATAATATTGCTGAAAAATGCTGCTTGATCAAGTATGCTGAATGCTATGAGAAATTACTAATAAAAATCAAGATCTGCCAACACTATTGAAAAATATTAAGGTGTCTAAAACAACTGAGTCGAAAATTTAATTTTTTAACAACGCAGGTAGAAAATTCCAAATAAATTAAATTCAAAGAAAATTACTTTTAATCCTGGATTTCTCTTCATCATCAAATTTTTTTAGAATGATAGGATAAAAAGAATAAACAAATCGTTAACATATCTAAATAAAGTTGATTAAAATATTTCCCAAATACGATTTTACGCTCTAATAAAATGAATGAAAACCTTTTGTGGAGAACGTGTTAAAAGTAAAGCACCATTAAACGTTGTTAAACTTCATTAACTGGTGGGCAGAACTGCAAGCGATTTGTGTTTTACCAACTGTACTTCAAAAGGGAAGGCAAAAGCAAATAGTGAAAAATTGACTTCGAAATGAAGCAAAGCACATAAAACAAACGAATGCAGACACCAATACCACAACATATAAACTAATCACAAACAAACACACACAAATACACTTACTGCTCGCAATCACATCTCACACTTACTTAGTTAAAAACTGGAGGCTCGTCAAAGTTTTGGCAATCGTTGCTTTCGCTGCAGCTGCATTTTTAGGGAATTCAATTCAATTGTGTGATTTTGATTTGAATTACAGTCATCAAATTGCGCCTTGACTGTCGAATGAGGGCACTTCGAGGGTAGGAAAATCGAAGAGGACTTTGCTTCAGCTGCAAGCATTGAACTATAGAGAGTAATAAATACATGGTATCCTGCACTGAGTCCAAGACACCCTAACAAGTATTCACAAAAACAAACATTATTATCTAAAGTTAAATTAAATTTAAAATAAATAACAATTTCTAATAATACAAAGTTGTATATAGTTATTGTCTCATTATTTATTTTGCAGAAAAATTGCTAGAATTGGAAAAAAAATATTAACCTTACATATTTGATGAATGCAATAATTTAATACAATTTACTAAATTGCAATTAATTTTGATATGCAGACAGCAAAACTTAAAATATACGGAAGTATTACTCTTCAAATATTATTTGCTTCCCCTTATATGGAGTTGTACAATTCAGAGAGGGTACATCTGTAGTCTTCATGTTGGGACTTTAATTTCTTCCAAATAGTGCCACCTTTTTGGGGCAGCTTTATTGTTTCTGTAGCTGTTGTCGACGTTGCCGCCGCCGTCGTTTTTACATTTATTTTGCGGCTAAAACTTTAATTGAGTTTTAAACCATTTTGCTGGTATGGCCAACGCCGTACGGAGAATTGTTTATACTTGTGCATTTGTAGATGTGCTTGTTAAAAAAGTACGGCGTTGTTTGATGGGGACTGCTGTTGCTCCAGCTGCCGCTGCTGTTGTTGCTCCTCTTGTTGGTATTGGACATGGGCCTTGCACTTATTTCGTGTGTTTCGCTTGAGTGATGAGTTTTTCTGCGAATGAGAATTTTTCTATTTTGGCGATTCCCTATGGAGTTCTCTGGGCGGTTTTGCTTTGGTTGCACTTTAAATTTTCCAATGCGCGTTGTTTTAACACCCAAATTGCACACAAATTTGTTGTTTTAAGTATGGCTGCTTGTTGAAAAAGCTGCGATCCCATAGGTAGCGCATACGCCCCGTGCGCCAAACAAATTACTGCCATTTAAGTGATTTTTGCTAATGTTATTTTGGGCGTTGGCACAAAAAGTTGCATACTAAGCGCATTTCAGTGCTTTTTTTCTTTGTTTTATTGTTGGCAACAGGGCGGATGTGTGATGAAAGTTTTGTATATTATGTGGAGTTTGTAGAGAAACCTTGTTGATACCCGAACGGTAAGTGAAATAGTTATACAAAGTTTGCTTTTTATATACCCAAATACCACGCAAGCTATTAAAATACTTTAATGTCATTAAAAATTCAATTTCTCACTCCTGAAATGTCTAGAAAGTATTGAAAATAATAGTGTTTATGCTAATTTCATCTATAGATCGTGAAGAAGAATACAATTAAACAAAATTGAATATGGCTGTAAGGCATTTGCTTTAAAGTTTCATTTTTAAAAATGTATCTTATGTTTATGTGACGATGTTATTTGGAGCGGTACTGCACCTTTTCGGAGATCGTAAAGAGTTTACTCCGCCGTAATAAATATGACGCTAAATCCTTTACAACAGGCAGCATCGAGTGGGCAATATGAAACAGCAAATGCTGACCATATATCATCATAATAATAAACCGAACTGGGATCCAGAGAGAACAGGAAAACAGGTAGATACTGAAACCGGCTGTCGACTCGGCGCAGCTATAAAACATTAGTCAAAAAACATTAAACATGGAATAATAGTGCCTGTAAAGGTGGGCAACTGTCCTGGGTCGAGGGGTGGGGCGGAGTTGGAGTTGCGGCTCCCAGGGCTGCAATCAACATCATTAACGCGTGCTCTAAAAGCCATTTATTTGGAGGCAGACAAGCCGAGCCATGTTAAAAATGGCAGTCAGTCGGTAGTGTCGAGTGTGGGAAACTATAAATTTTACGCTTTTAGCATAATTGCAGGAGCATGTGCGTGTACCTAAGGACGAAGGACTTACAGCATTAAGGTTCAGTTCAGTTCAGTTCAATTCACTGTGGAGAGCCATCAACGCGAATGCGTTATGATAAGTGGCCAACGACATAGGATATCAGCGTCAACACGCACTAAGTTATTGCTTTATTGGCTCATCCTTCCACCCCTCCTTGACCCACAGCTTGGCTATTAAGCATAAGTGGTGCCTGTTTGTGTGTTTGACTTTGGCATCATATTACTTGGTCTTATAATTGCCGGACAGCTTTTGACCTTTATCAAAGCCAAAGGCTGCAACTTAATATAACCCTTTCTTGACAACAAACACTTAGGTCATTCAAGTATATGTATATTTGAAAGCACGCTTAAATTGTATTGCGTATATTTTTCCTTTTTTTATGGGCTGCACAAAAACGGGCTCAATGGGGCGTATACTTGATTTATGCATTTTAGCTATGACTTAATTGCTGCAGATAGGCATGCAGTATAATGGATATTGCATACGACTTAAATATTAAGTGGAGGAAAAGTAAATCGCATTTAACAGAACCATTTCTTGAAGCAATAAATTAAGTTTATAGAATATTTAACTAGTTAAATGTTAATAGAGAAACTTATAGGTATCTCAACTGTCTGAAATTTACAACAACTAAAATAACAATTTATAATTCATTAAATTCTGATTAATAATATACATTTGTGATTTCTCAGCTCACCAAGCAACTTACTATTAATAATAGTATTAATAAAAAAGCAATATTTTGTTTTCAGTTCTGGAATTTAAACATGATTTAATTTAATATTAAAGTTTTATAGACTCAACAACTGGATTTTATTTAGTCTCCGACTCGTTATAAACTTTCACTGACTTTTTCTGTTTACTTGCAGCTTGTGTCAAATGTAATTTAACTTTTACGTTTCTCAAATCAGAAAAACAATTGATAAGTGTCAAGTGCAGAAACAAACACACGTCACAAAGGTACAAACAAACGTATCTCTGCATTTTGAAGTGTACTTGTAATTAAAAGCGACTTTAAAAAGGGATCCCAAAAGACAAATTGGACTATCGTGATACACATACGTGATACGAAAACGGCCAGCTAAAGAGCAAAATATCACAGATAACTAATATTTAAAAATATATTTGATCATGAATTCATTACGCTAAGCAAATATTCTTGCCTCTTAAGCATCAGCCTCGTAAAGCCATGTAAACAAGAACAACAACAGGAGCACTGACAACTTTCTATTGCCTTAGAAGTCTGAATATATTCAGATTTATATACACGTCAGTCTGTACACGTCTTTATATCTACGTCTGTCATATGTACTAAGTCACTTTCCTCTGTCGGGAATATGCACATTGCGTGCGGAGCCAAGGTGCAACAATTAAATGAATTACAATGCAATGATTCAAATGCATGATTATGAAAACGTTAATCAATTAGTATATAAACTGTAATAATTTTATTATATTATAGTTGTGACAAGTTTATTTTGTATTCCACTTACCATTGTTTACTTATAATACATAATTTCGCAAATAAATAATATTCTCATACAAAGCATATGAATGACTAATGGCTCGACACGCAGAGAGCGATATTCTCTCGCCCGATCGCTTTAAGTGATGTGGTCACGAACCGAGCGTCTCCGCTCGTGTGGTTTTTTTCTTTCATTGATTAATTATTAAAATGCCATTCTAGCCCTTTTAAAAAAAATAGCTTATCACTAAGAAGCTGCGTTGCCGCTTAAGTAAGCTATAATACTTGATGTTGGTCGAGAGAGAGTCGCACACTGGGACCTCAGTGCGAAAATCGTGACAAAAATAATTTATTTTTACTTAAGCGTTTGTAGAATGTAATACTAGATGTATTCAATAGAGAATTCTTTAAAGATTAAGAATGTCAAAGTATTTCCAATCAGGATTAAATTCTGTGTAATTCAGCCTCAAAGTTTTCCCATTTTTCAGTAAGTGCACAAATGTGTTAATATTTAACATAAAAATAACAACTTTCGATCTTAATAAACGCTCATCCACTCAATGCTACATACATATGTAAATGCATAATTTAAGAAATTACTGCAAAGTGTAGAAGAAAAATGTTTTCTTTCTGTTTCCAGGTCTGCTTAATTTCAACTCGGGGTTGTTAACGTAGAAGCTAGTGTATGTACAAAAATTTATATATGATAGAGAGAGAGAGAGAGAAAGAGAGAGAGAGAGAGAGAAATAGAGAAAGAGAGAGAGAAAGAGAGATACAATTAAAAACATAATGTATGTGTAGGCTCTAGTCTTACTAAAGGCAAAAAACTCTCTTTTATTATACAGCTGATAAGCAAATACTTAAATGAGAGCTTCAGACTAAGCATTAAAGATTCAGCTGAATCAGTTTCAAATTTCAATTGATTCGGCGACGTTTGTAAAAATTTCGTATTAAAATGAAAATCTTTTTAATACATTTAAATTTGTTATCCGTTCTCGTGTTAATTAAAGCAAATATTGCCATTGGACAATCCACAATCGGCAATGAAGTGGAAAAATCTGTGAGTTGAAATTTACAAATGTGAAACATTTAAAATATTATTAAAATTATTATTTCAGAAATTGGTACCTTTTCAAGAGATTGAGGATCAGTGCTATGCTTACTGTTTTAATATAATACAACCTGTACTAGAGCATACAGTGAGCATACAGGAGAAAGAAAAACAGATTCAAGAACAAAGCATCATTTTAAAGAGTTTAGAGAAACAGTTAGCAGATTTGCAGGCAAAGGTTGGAATTTATGAAGAGGCCATAAAGAATAAGGATCTTCAATTGGCACAAGAGATTCTAGCCTTTGAAAAGAGTAAGAATGAAACTACAGATAGGGTAAAAAATTGTGAAGAGGTCATAAGGAATAAAGACCTTCAATTGGCACAACAACTCCTAACATCTGAAATAAGTAAAAATGAAATTGTACTTAAGCTTGGAATTTGTGAAGAGACCATAAAGAATAAAGACCTTCAGTTGTCACAACAGCTCTTAGCTTCTGAAACGTGTAAAAATGAAACAATTGATAAGAACAACATTATTGCGTCAAGGAATGAATTACAATCTCAAATGAAGGATAAGCTTCAAAAACTAATAGTAACAGTGGAGAGCACTCTAGCTTCCAGCTGCATCGGTAAATTAAATGATATTTATGAGATAAAAGTTCCCGGAATGGAGGCCTTTTCTGTGTCCTGTGACTCGAGTTTAGCTGGATCTGGATGGACTGTCATTCAACGGCGTATGGATGGATCTGTGAACTTTAATCGCAATTGGACAGATTATCGTCAGGGATTTGGTGATTTGCAGGGAGAGTTTTTTATTGGACTTGAAAAGCTTTATTTACTGACACGATCGCAGCCCCATGAATTGTATATCTCCCTTACGGACTTTGCAAGTGAGAGACGATATGCCAGATATAGTGACTTTGTCATTGGTAGTGAGGAAGAAGCCTATAATTTGAAAATACTTGGATCGTATTCTGGAAATGCTGGTGATTCATTAAAACATCATATAAATTCAAAATTTTCAACATCAGATAGAGATCAGGATATACATTCGGGAAATTGCGCTAAAACATTTAAGTCTGGTTGGTGGTATAACAAATGTTATCATTGGTAACAACTGAAATGTAAGCTTAGTTAAAATTTAAATTAATATAAATACGCATTTTTAGTAATCTTAATGGACCTTACGTTAATGAAGACACTAATAAGATTAACGCTATAATTGAATGGAGAGATTGGAAAACGGACCGCCCTCTGAAATTTACTCAAGTGATGATCAAACCAAAGTCTAGCTAGGTAAAATATACAAAAAATAGAAACAATTATGTACAATATAATGTTATCCTATAATGCTTATTAATTTACTTAGCTTTCATCGAAATCGACTCCCCATGGAATCTGGACTATCTGGGGAATTTTGGTAAATCCTTTGGTCGCATCTAAATTCTCTTCAAAGCGAAACAAGTATTTTTTTAAATAAATTGTTGAGTAAAAGTATACAATAATATAGTAACGAAAATAAAATCATCAGGATAGCGTAACCTACGTTAATTAAAACTTTATTAAATTTTTAAAAGAAAAATTTAAAATGTTCTAAAGCCTTAAATTTTTGACGTTTAAAAAATGTATCTATTAAAATGTATTCCATAGGTTAAAGTTGTATTTACCACACTGTTGTACAGGGTATTGACGTGAACACACTATTTCATATACGTACTCGTAGCTACAATTTATGTATACACTTCTATGTATGGTATGTATATTACCTCTTTCCATTCCTATTCCTAGTGTTATCCCCAGAGCCATCACCATTCGCATTCGTCGTTTATGTTGACGTAGATTTAATTACAATGTTTGCGCCACTCAGGCACTACGTTTACGTTTGCGTTTATGCTACTGCGCCACTTGTTTGTTGCAGTCATCTACACCTGCCCCTGATCCTAACGGAGCATTGTCGTTGCAGCATGTATGTAGGCATCAGTAGATCCATTCTGAGCCTCTGCTTGGGGCTGTTGGGTTTGGGTTTGGGTTGGGTTCTGCATCTGCCTCTAACTGAGGATAGTAGCTGCCGCTTTTGTTTAACAACAAACATGCCGCGCGCAGAGAGAAATCTCACACGTGGCGTTCTGATTCTCATTTTCATCTCCATCTCCATCGCCGTCGTCTGTCGTCTGCCACTTTTATGCACTTTGCAAATTGAATTTTCCACTCGCATACGCAGCGAGCACTTGCCTTATGAAAAGGATGAGATAAACATAGGTCCTGCCTTCCTGCTTGCCGAAGAGAAATGCAGCCGTCGAATGCCATTTTCGTTTCTCAGTCTTTGACTTTTTGTACTTGGATTAAGGAGTATTTGTTTGCACTTGCTAAGTAATACACCGACATCATTTCAAAGCAAATAAACAAGTTGTTAAATACATCAGGGAAATTCTAACCAACAGTTAATTAAATGTTTTACTTTAAAATCGTATGCTAAATAAATGATTGAATTGACAGCAAAAGTTATATTTGTCGGAGAATTCATAAAATAAAGCATATTTAAATGCTTTTACCTTTTAATATATTAGTTGAAGATGCTGAACTATGTAAAATTTGTTTAATATTCTAATTGAACTTATTTATTTAATTAATAATACAAAAAATAATAATAAAAAAAAAAAATCGGAATTTTTGTAAGCTTAAAAAATAAAATTTTTAACCAAAACGCCCCCATTAGCTGCCATAATTTAAATTGTTTCCCTTTCACTTACACCCCCTTTCCCTAAGTATGCAATTTTATAAGTTAAGACTATACATTTCGATCGGCATACAACTCGATCTGATCGGACAGTCGTAGCAAATTTTTGGTGCTGCGTTCGTCACTAGTTCGGACTGTCGTCCGTAGTGATTAATACCCTCTTATCAAAGGAACATAATTATTATTCCTTGAAAAATCTCCAGTCTTTTTCTCCTAAATCACTGTTCATTTTTAATGGGCAGGCATATCTAAAACTTTTTAACTAAATCTTATAAATCAGAATATTTTCCATACACACACACTACTATTGATTATAATTTAAAATAAAATTTTCGTTAGCACTAAATTTGTCAAAGCTATTTAAAAAGGAATGCTAATGCTTATAGGCACATCACTGATTTTAAATGCTTTACAATTTAAGACACTCTTCAAATTGAATTCCAGTACTGTCCGCTTTACACGCATATATAAGTCTATATATGTGTGTTGACGCATTTATATATACAACGTATATTTAACTGTATGTAGCTCACTTAACCGAGTGTTCGACTTTGTCGTCCATTCGGCATGGTCTTTTCCTACCACTAATTGCTTGGAAAATATGCTCACTTCCACACGACAACATTTCAATGGCAGCCGCAACAATTTCATCTGAGAGAGAGTCGGCTGTAAAAATTGCAACATGTTTAAAAGGGCAATATTCTGAATGTGAGCCAAGAGCAAGGGGGGAAAATCTTTTGGCCCGGTTTTAAATAAAGACGAGACTGTTGCCAGCTTTTACTTTTCATCCTTTTCCTCTGTATTTTCTTTTTTTTGTTGATTGTGGGTTTTTGGTAATTGTACTGCTTGTGCCAACGATTATGTCCTCAGTTGCAATGCTTTGTTTTCACATACCCTGTAGTTACACTTAAGGGGTATATTACCCAGACAAAACGAAGAAAGCTGATAGATGCAGTATCAGTTATAATTTACAAATATTTATGTTAATCTTAAGTGCGAAGTATTACGCGGTCGATCATTTTATTGCTTGCCTGGCTTGTTTTGTTTCAGTTCGCTCTATTGTTGCTTCCTTTCTTTTAGCAAACTGCACAATTGCTTTCTGGCCGGCTGCTTTCTTGTTACCACATACGTATTGTCACAATACGGGCAATGCCCACAGTTGGCTGCTCATTGCGTTGTGTCCTTGAAACTTGTGTCCTTTCGCTGGCGTTGCTCTTAATGTGATTACATTTGCTAGAGTTTCACAAAGTTTCCTCCTCGGCTATCTGAGGCGAGGCAGTTTCCACACCCCTTTTTGAGACGCCTACAAAATTAGCTACACCTACAAAAAAACTTTTTTGTTGTAATTTTTTACACAGTTTTTTTTATTTTGTTGTAAACTGTTGCATACATTTACATCCAAATATGTGTTACATATAAGTTAGATATGTCACAACTTATCGTAGAGCTCTTTATAATAGTTTATTTTCTTTATTAAAATCATAGTAATAACTAGCAATATAACTGAATGTATGATATATATAGTTATAGTTAGGTATGTGTATAGTGTTCTCTTTAGACATACATTTAGCTGAGCTTCTTTATGCTTTTTACTCCTATATAATTTATACTCAACAGCAATTAGTCTAGTATCTATAAATACTAAATGCTGATTGGGTTTTTACGGTCTACTTAATTATCATTTAATTTTCCATATATATAATTTGTATAAGTTTTTATTCAACATTTTAACATTCATTTTAACTTTCAAATTTATATTTACATATATTATTAGATATAGCTTAAACTTTTAAATTTTGTTTGAAATTCTTAAAATTTTTGTCTGTATTCGCCTCACATTTTTTATAAATTAATAGGGTTTGAATATTCGCTCTCATATTTACAGCGCTGTTAAATAATAATTCTTCAGGAAGAAACAAATTTAATTATAGTTTCATATTTACAGTTGAAAAGAAAACAATAAATACTTAAAAACTTTAATTTTGCAACAAATAATTCCACATAAAGTTAAATAAAATGCGGCTTTATTTAATTAAAATATAAAGCACGTTATTAACAATATTTGTTTGATAATTTTAATCAATATATGTAAACAATGTTTTTTTCGTGTTATTATACATCGTATCACTAGCTATTATTTGACTAAGTTTAACATTTTTTTTACCGCAGTTTTTCTGTTTCTTGTATTTTTTTTTCATTTGATTTAACGCTAAATTTACTACGTAAATTCGCAATGTATTTGTATATTTTTTTACGTTCATCTAAATGCAAACTTGATTAACATTCTTTAGTAATCTACTTGTAATTTTTTTTTTTAATGATTAAATTTTTACAACTATTTTAAGTTCATGTAATGGGACAATCTTTTTATTTGGATTGCACTTGTTGCATAGTTTGAGTGACTCATTCATAGATTGCTGTTTTGTTTTTATTATTTATTTATATATCCATTGTTGGGATTATGAATATTTAATAATTTTACATAATTAAACATTTTTCGCTCGAACATATTTGATTTTGATTGGGAAAATTAAATGTTTGCTGGTCAAACAATAATTTTTCTGTAATTGGTTCAATATTTCATCAGAAATTGGCGTTGGGCAATTCGTAAGAGGTAAATAAGTATTAAAATGCTCGTAATTTTGAGAATTTAAAGAGAAGCATAATTTTATTAAGATGATCGAACTTCGGGTTTTACATTTACTAAAATTGAATTCAAAGTTAGGAAATGCGTACAAAGGTTTTTGAAATAATTAAAAAAAGTTGTAAATATTTTAAAGAAACTGTTAATGCGTTGATCAAAATATTTTACCAACTACGGCAGAATATCTTAAGACTGGATTCTGGATGCGGGTGATTGAACATTTTCACTGTTTATGGAATTAGTCTGTGATATATTTTCAAATTTATCAAAGCTGAAATTTTTTGTATTTTGAATCTTTACAAAAAATTTTGATTTGATTAATCAATTTTTAAATATATTATAATAATATTTATTAGAAATTCAGAATCAAATGTTAATTTAGAAAATCAATTAATTTTTTTAATCATACAATTGATCACTTTAGCTCACTTTGGCGCAAAGCGAATGCACTTAGAGGACGACATGAAAATCAAGTTGCATCCATTTAGTTTTCTGATTGGCAATTACAAATTTAGAAAACTTGTAATGCCAATTGCACTCACTGTTAGTTTAATTAACAGTAGACCACGTAAAGTGAATGATACAAATGAGAATACATATATATATATATATATTACAGGACTTTCAATTTACGCTCTGTCATAAACACATCTTATCTATACATTTATTTATGTGCGATATGGAGGAGTTCTTACAAGCAAGTACAATATTGGCTATGGGTTGATTTGGGTATGCAGTGATTCTATTGGCATTTCATTCTCTACTTTATAGTGTTTCTTACTCGTCTATGTTTGATTCTGTTTTCCACGCTCTTGTTGTTGTTCTTGATACTGTTGTGCTCTAAATGAGTTTTTTGCAATTATTTGATTTCATCTTAAATACCTTTGAAGGCAAAGTACAGAGAACGTGTTTGGCTGGGCTGCTGTTAGCGCTGTTGTTGGTGTAGCTCTACTTGTATAAATTTGCGGCAACAATGCGGCAAGCTTATTACCAACGGCCCAAAACGTTAACACTAAATGTTGCCTATGCGTCGCACTAATAGAAAATGCGATGCGGCTGCCGATAAAATGTAGCAATAGTAGCAACAACGACAACAACAGTAGCAACGACAACAACTTTGGCATAACATCGGTGGCAACAAAAATGCCAGCTAATATTACTATGCAAATGAGCATCGGCCATTGGCATTGCTTTTGCACTGACGCCACACGCGGCGTATGAGCAATGTGAAATATGCGTAGCTCTTGTTGCCAAGACCATTTATTACTGCTGTTGTTGGTGTTACAGGAGTCGGCTGTCCTTTGGCAGATGCTGTTGGTTATGTTTGTTGGCTGCGCGATGACAACAGTCTCCGGTGTATACTGTGGCTGGGCCTGGTTTTTCATATTACTCATACGCCACCGAATTGGCAATGTTGGCAGTTGTGGCAGCGATGGCAACTGTGGCAGCGACGTTAGCAGCGCCGCTGGCAAATAACTCGATAAACGTTTGAAAATCCCAAATGATTGCGTTTTAATGCCGCGCATTATTTTACCAAGTAGATTATGCTGTGCCAGTGAGCCTGCAGAATTGTGAAATGCTCCGGGCGGATTACGTACGGGCGTTTGATTGTTATCGCCACTGTTGCCAGCATGATGGTTGCCTGCAAATCGAAAAAGAAGGGGACAAAGTTGGTGAGAGAGTATGAGTATGGGCTTAGTAGTAATCAGTTTCTGGTTAGTCGGGTTTAGATTTTCATTTATTCTGCGCGTTTAACAAAGCCAAAATGTGGCATTTGGCATCAGAATACATTGGATACATCAAGGGGGCATAAAAATAAATTGCTACCGGCGGACGAAAAGTGTGCTGTGCATTTAATAGTTCCTTTTGCTTTGACTGGCTATACGAGTATTGCTTCTTAATTTATTGATTTTCCATTGCGGTTTGGCCAAGTGATGCTTGCACGAAAATATTTAACTTATAAACCCCAAAACAGACTGTAGAATTTTAGATAATGCTTTGATGCTTAATTGCAAATATCAATAAAATAAAATGTGTGCATTTAATGGGAGTGTATACGCTTTTTCGTCACAAGAGTCTATTATATTTGTATAAGAGAAAATGAAGAGATAATAGGTAAAGTTACTCATTCTAATTAGTGACTTAATCGACATAAAATTTGCTGAGTGATGTTTTTAAATGAAATTTACTTTTTTCTCGCTGACAAAGAAATAACTTCAGTTGACATCATACACCATCCATGTTCTTTCCGGCTTTTGACAATCTTTATGGCTTATGGCTTTATTTATAGGTCTTCCCCACTTAAGTAAATTCTAACAATATCTGCCCCTCGCTGTGCTCCCTGTTGACATCTTTTACTTGCCACACGACCCTATCTATAAACACATTATCCTTCCAGTTCTCTTTCTCTGTCTTTTTTTTACAACATCATTGTCTGCGTCTTTACATCTTCAATGCATTCGAAGAGCATTTCGACAGCGATTACTTGACAACATTTTTTATCAAGTTGGGTGCTTCTGTGAGTCTTTATAGGGCTGCCAGTCAATGTACCCAAGCATGGACAGCGTTTCTCGCTGTCCCAGGGTTGATTGAGTGCTGTCCCTTTTCTCCTGCTTTCTGTTCCACTGGTAATTCTTTGATGATTTTGCTTTTGCTGTTGTTGTTTTTGGCTTATATGCACGTCATTGAACGCACTCTGTTGACCGCATGTCAATGTTTGATATATGTGTGGCATCTACAGTGATTCCAAAGTGATTAAAAGTTCCCTCAATGATTATACACTTCAAATGTTTAAAAATCGATTTTCAATTTATTACAAAATGTGTGCAAAGCTCACATTTTCTTTTAATCTTAGGCTCGATAAAAGTTTATCCATTATCCGTCTTACAATCATCATCTGTGATTTAGTTTCTTTTAGTTCTTGGTATAATATTTTATATTTTTAATGTTATTTATAATATTTAATATTATTTTAAGATACCATATACCCTATTAATTATTTTTTTAAGTATTAACAGCAAAATATACTTTATTATTCTAATCTTTCAAAATTTTCAGTTGAATTGATTTGTAGTGATTTGAAAAGGCTGCATATAATAACGCCCAGTGCACTTTCCAAAGTTAAAATGAGTATAGAGATACAAATTAATTGGGGGTACCAACTGGCTTTAAATTTAATTTTAAAACATAAAGCATCCTTTGGTTTCCCATCAACATTTAACCAACACTTCACTGTTACCATTCATAGTCTTGTTTGATCTGAATTCAATCACCAGTTGAACACAGTGCAGGACACTCACACTCTCATACACTCACTACTGCTTGTTGGTAGATGTACATATGGGGGCTATTAAATATATTTTATCTGCTTTTAATCTTTGGCATTTGACTTTCATCAACTGGCGTCATAAATAACAACAAAGTGGTATTTAAGCGCACATTGCATTGATTTTCCTGTGTGGCTCTTTTTGATGTTGTTTGTCTTATTGGCTCTTGTGTTACTGGACAATTGTTGTAGTTGTTGTTCTTACCACAGTCAAAGTCATAAATATAAAGTGATGGATGTGCCGCAGCCCAAATAAAGTTACTTGAAATACCCCAAGCATTTCCAATAAACCAAACTTAAAGGCTTTTTCAGAGCATCAAGTGAATAGACACACACACTCAGCCACACCCACACACACCCACTTATACTTCTTTGAGTATTTCCACATCTTTATGGACTGTTTGTTTTTATGCTCTAAGCACAATACGAGTATAAACGGAAATACTCATTGCCCTTTGATTAATGTTACCGACATAAATATAAGGAATGGGTTTAAGGGCGAGTGTAAGAGTTCATGTGGGTGTCTTTGTGAATACCCGCATTTACACTTGATTGAGAACACATTCAAAAAGGTGTCAATATGACATTTAGTCAATTTTTGATGACATATTTCATTCCAGTGCCAATGCTAGGCAATAAATAAATCTCGTCTATATTGTACGCATTTCTCGCTTCGATTGTCAGCTTCGCCTTTAGCCTCATCTCTGATCTGCCGTTGCCGTACCCTACACTCATTGTGTTTGATATTTTATTTATAAGCTGCGACGTTGCAAAAAAAAATAATAAAAGAAAAGCCAAAAACAAAGCGTTGATATCTCAACGTCAAAACTGTCAATCGCAAATCAATCAGAAAGGCATTTTGTGCTCTATTTTGTGGCAACGCTTTCTTTTGGCTTTATTTTTTTTGTCGAGGCTTAAATCAAAATCGTTTGTTTTATTTGAATTTAAATTTTTCGCAACCCCGTCTACAATTGCTGAAAAAAAACCAATATTCTGAACAACGATTTTTGTAATTTATACCCTGCAGCAATTGAATATAGGTATTATAAGGTTATGAAAATGTATGTAAATGACATACCAAACCAGCTTTCATTGTAACAGGTATTTATATATAAAAATATATATATTTTGATTTATTCTGATAATTTTATTATAAAGGGGTAATAAACATATAACTTATTCAAGGATCTAATCACCACATTTTGATTCAGGGAAACTAACATTGTCGCCATCTAGTGCTCGAAGCTTGCAAGATGCATTTGTTAATTTTTGAGTTTTGAATGAATTTTAATATGTATTTATGTACATATTTATATGTATTAAAGTGGATCAATTTGTATGGATTTTGACAACCGCTTGGTCAAGAAAATATTTACCCATTCGACCTTAGCGTATTTTAGGACTGGACACAGGGTAAATCATAGTCGAGCACACCCTTCTAATGTGAGTACTTTACTTTTTAGAATTCAATGCTTCTTAAAGCCAACGTAAAAACTGAATCAATAAAATTGATTCTGATAACACACACATTCAGTCACATATTCAAAGACAGACAGATAGACAGACTCACACGCACACACCTTAGGATCTAATATATTCAAAGAATGTGTGTTATCCTTTTGTGTTTTCATTGTAAAGGCACTTGGAATGCACGACTGCGTCTGTCTGTCTCTCCGTCTCTTTGTCTGTGAGTCTTCCCATTTGGATCATCGACTCTGCATAGACAGACTTTTTCCCAGACAACCAGCCTGGCTTTTCACTTCTGTCCTCTTCACTTCTGTCCCGCACAATGCGTATCCAGTTCATTAGTGCAGTCGGTTGAACGGCATTTTACGGACGCGTGCCTTAAATAATTGCATTTTAAATGCAATCAACATTTTTGCCAGTGAAAATGTTTGGCTGTGCAGCGATTCTCTGGATAGAGATTAAAGTGGTGCACCAAAAATATGAAAAGCCACAATAGAATAACACGCTTGTTATGGCTAATTTGTTGCGAGTTCTTTTCAACTTATTTGTGACAACATTTGTTGTGCAGTTCAGGAATTTTGTGTGGAACACGTGCACAGGATACGCGTGCTCTATGGCTGACTGCCTGTCTGTCAGCCAGTCAGTCTGGCTAACTGAACGAGGTTATTGGTATTGACAACGTCACAATGTCACTGTCAATCAACATTTAAGCTGCTTTGCCCTTGTTGTTGTTGCATTTTGCGATTGATGGCATTTTTATTGCTGCAGATTTATTTGACTGGCTAAAAGAGAATCTCACACACACACACACACACATCGAACACACACACATATGCTTTTGGGTGTGAAACATTCACAAACTCGACAAATTTCTCGGTTCGAGTGCCTGGCGTGCATTTGAAATGAAAATAGAAATACAAAAATAAATTGTTGCTAGGTTGTGTTTTGTGGTTGCAGTTTTCTGGGTGAGTTGCCACCTCACACCCACATCCCCACATTCCCTCCTGCCTGCTTCCACTCCGCTTCCCATTTCCCCCACAATTTGTTGGTTAGCTTTTGTGGTCGGTTTGATGTGAAGCATGCGGGCTGTCATCTTGTTCACTTTTTGCATTGTTTGTGTCATTTCTCTTCTGCTGCGTTTAACTGGATATGTATTTCTTTAACATATCTTTTTTGTTCTTTTTGACAAGTTCTTTTAAAGCTGGATATTATTAAAGGTTTTTGCACTACGGTTTTTTTTTTTTTACATAATTTCAATGAATACATTGACTAAAGCTACATTGTAAATTTTGTGAGTGCAACAAAGCATAATGGCGATACTCTATAAATCTTTTCAACTCAGCTGTAAGTCGAGATTATGACACAGAAATTTATTTACAGTATAGGGAAGTGCTTGCGAATGTTACTTTAATTAGTAGTCGAACTCTTTCTGAGCCTCCTTTTATCAACTCATTTTTCTTGTCTTTTCTGTGCTTCTTTTTAAATAAAAGATGTCAAGACGATGGTGACAACAACTGAGAAGCTGTGACCGTGGCAGCCACGAGGCAAGGAAATAGAATAGAGAAATTGTGAAATACAAAATACGAAAACAACAGTGATAAATGGAAACGTCATTTTGCAAGAGGAAATTTAATTAATTTTTAACGTTTGCGCTAAACACTTGGCGCCAAACAAAAGGCCAAGAGGATCCACAGTGCAAATGCTTATTACTATTATAAGTTTAGTATTTCTCGTAAGGCAACTGGCAATACGCGGGAAAGCCAAAGGCGACGCACTTGAAATATGAAAATTTTCCACAAGTGGATGAAAAGAAACTGCAACACGATGAGAGCGACACGAGAACTACTATAGATGAAAACGATGAGAGGAGCTATGCAATGTGCAAATTATGAAAAAGTGCACAGAGGGGCATAAAAAGGCGCACAGTAGATACAGTGGTAACTCGTCTAAAGATGCAAGATGTGGAGTGAAAAGTGAAAAGGGTAAGGGCAGGGTATACTCGTAGCGGATACTTACCTTGAGCACCGTCACGCCACTCCTCAACCCCGTAATCAGGCAAAGCGTTAGCCGACTCAAATTTATTTCTATGACGTCTCTTGCCATCTTTTGCAATGTGAAGTTGTCGTTGTCGTTGTAGTTGTTGTTTTATTATTTATATTTTGCGAATAATTTTATGCAGCAAGAGTCAGTCAAAGAGAGAAGGAGAAAGGGAAAATTGTAGAGCGGGTTTAGCACATCGACAAGACGGTACATGAATAATGGCGGTTTGTTATTGTTGGTTGTTTTGTTGGAGTTTTGTTTATTATTTTTATTTATTTATTTATATTTTTTTCAAGAAAGGCGTAACATGAAAGAAATATTCAAAAGAATGTTGAGAGCGTTGAAAAGGAGAAAACCGAAAAAAAAAAACAAATAAGAGAGAGATAGAGAGAGAGAGAGAGAGAAACCATAGAAAAATGAATATACATATATACGTAATGGTTTTCTAGGTATTTTTATTTAATTTTTGCATTTATTTGCATTTAATAGCCGTCTGTGGAGCGGCAACAAAAACAAAGAACACACAGAGAGAAAGAGAGAACATAAATATGGCAAAACAAGCAAAAATGTACACAGAAATTGCATGCAAGCTGTCTTGTACGATGAGAGGAGTCATCGTGGTAATAGAGGGGAACTTCAGACCCCTGAAGACTGTTTAACTAACCGTCAGAATTTCAAGTTTGTCGGTCAGTTTCTGTTAAGTACGAGTATTTCGTGCTATTCGCGTTGATTATAGTCACTTTCTGGTGGAACGAAAGTATCGGATACAGTAGAGACACACTTTAAGCTCTCAAGCATTCATTTAAAGACGTTACGAGCAGTTGCTGTAGCAGATAAACTAACAATATTTAATATCAATTCCTTAAGCTTGATGAGTTTGATGATTTTCTTAATATTTTTTGAGATTTAAGGCATTCTTTAGGTGCTGTTGATGATGATTGCGGTGCAGAAAGTTATAAAATGATCATTATCAGAGTATTCAACTATTGAACGCATACGAGGTTGAGTGAGTGAGCTAGTGCTTATCGAATTATAAATACAAATGAAAATGAATTCTTAACATATTCAATATATTTATCTTGTTTAATCTAGTTAAACTCACCATAACTGCGATTTAGCATGGCCATTTCTGATATAATTGCAGTCGTTGGTGTGGGCATTTCTGAGAAAGAAGATAACAATATTAGATTTATGTAGAAATTTATCTAGTTGGGATTATATTAAATAAATATTGGAATAATTTATAGTAAAATTTAACAATAATTGTTTGTAAAAAAGGCGATTGATTCTTCCATTTTTTCTTGACCAATATTCCTATGGAATATAAAACCTATTTACAACATTTTATTGTTCAAACGACAGTTAAGAAAAATGAGCAACAAATTAAAAACTGTACAATGCAAGTCTACTTTAAAAGTGACGAATGAAATGAACAAAAAGTGCTGGAATTTTTTACACATATTGTGCACTTGCATGCATTCAAATAAATTGCAATAAATTAAACAATTAATAATAAAATAGGATTAAAAAAATGAATATAAAATGTTCTGTCGGAGTGTCACTCACCGTCGAGCTTAATGTTGCCATCCGTTTCGCCCAGTGAATTTTTTGCCACACAGCGATAGGTGCCAAAATCATTTGGTCCAACGGCGCGAATTTTTAACTTCATATATTTCGTATAGCCACTGACGGTTGATGTGGTCTCGTATTTATCGCCAGCTCGGGAAGTGTCTGCAAGTACGACAGGAAGGAGCGACATACTATATTGTTGCAAATATATATATTTTATTTAAAGCAGCATTAAATTCGTTGCGGAAAATATCCCAACTAACGGTTCATTTGATCGAAAGTCTGCAGATCCAAAGTAGGAAACAAAAGTACAAAAAAGGAAAAATCAATTAATTAATGTCACCTGCATTTTATGTGTGTGTGTGTGTGTGTGTGAGCATTAAAGCGAGTTGTCTTTTCAATGGCGACTCAAACTAATTACACCCTGTGTCTCTCCCTAGATTCATTGTGCTCCGTCCCTGGTTTCTAGCGCTGCGTGTATGTGTAATTAAAACTGCGCCAGTTCTTTATCCACAAGAACTACAACTTTTCTCATTAATCAGTGAAAATCTAAAAGAAAAACTTTTGTTCAATGTTCCCTTCGTTTTTTCTTTTTTTTTTTTGGCTTTAAGTTTGTTTTTGTGCTGCCTACTTTTAGATCCAGACTAGGCCAGTCTAGCACAGGCTACGATTACAAATACCAATGCTGGCATTGCCTCGTGTAAGTAGCATTAAATATAAATATATAAACTTAATTTCACTTTGATTGTTTGGCGCAGTGTAAGGCGATATCGCATGTTACTCATACGCCATGTTGTGCTTCAATTGATGTTCTCTTCGTGTGTGTGTGTGTGTGTGTGTGACAAATGTCTTTGGTTCTCAGATTCTTTTTGGCAACGGCGCTAAACATGCAGGCATATCATAGTATAGTCAGTCACCTTTTGTGACGAGGCAGTTTCCCCAGATACTTTTCATGCTAACCTTATAAGCCCCTCTGACACGCAAATATATAATTTAACTCATAATCAACAGCAGCAGCAGCAGCAACGACCTCGACATATGCGATTTCTACGAAGCTTGGCAGCAACTTTATACTTTTAATATGCCGCCGTCGATGTTGGGACATAAAACAGAACTTGGTTTTCTTTGTATTATTATTCTATTTTACTTTATTTTTTTTTTTTTCGCTGCAGTGTGTGAGAAATACTTGTCCTGGCTTGCCTATGCCTGTGATAAATGGCATGTGCTAGCGACAGTTGTACCGAGGGCTGTCCGACAAGTTGATGTGTAATATTTGTACTAAATGTCAAGCTTAATTAGGTTAATACAAATTGTGTTTTAAATATAATGAAATGATTAACATATTCGAAATTATTATTAAACTCATCTTAAATTGTCACTTGTCAAAGATAGCTTTCAGAAGTGTTCAGTTTACTTTCCATTCTCTTCGGGCCACCCTCTCTTCATATATCCCATAAACCCACATAGTATAATAGTTCTATGCGTTTCGCTCAGAAATCGCTTAAAATTTATTACCCAAACTTTTGGCGTCTGTTTGCCATGCATCATGCTCGTCGGCGATATCTGATATCTGAGTTCGCGTTTTGTTTGCCTATGTCTCTGTATCTACTTGTGCGTGTGTATATATGAAATGTCTCTCCGAACCTAATACCTGACCGTAATTTGGCATATGAGCTCTTCCCTCTACGCCATATCGAACAAACAAATGACACTTAAGCATAAAAAGGAATGTTAGTCTCAGTCTAAATTTGATGACTCATTTCCAATGTTACCGCGATAAATATGCTTATTAGATGCTATTTAACTGTCTTTCGTCTACTCAGATTGCTCAGCTATTCTTTTCTATAATACTATTTTTGTGTTTGGCGTTAAAAAGTATCCCACAAATAAAACCTCTACACGAGGTAAAAGTCTAGTGACGAAAGCAATTTCATCCCCAAAATTTCTGATATCCAATTTTTTGACGAACAAAATTAAGTTTAATATAAAAATTTTAAATAAAAATATAAATTAATAAAAAAAGCAAAAATTGGCATTGTGCACTGTGGGCAAAAAGGGTAAGTTTATTTGTACATAAAAATTACTTTTTGCACAGTGCCGAATGCCAATTTTATGCCATCATTTAAATTTTTCCCCTCCCACTTACACCCCCGTATCTCATGACCCAGGTGAATTAGAAAAAGTTTTAGTATGCCATTTTGTAAGTTAGGACTGAACCTTTCGATCAATATATAACTTGATCTGATCGGACAGTCGTAGCAAATTTTCCAACTTAGCTGTATATATTGTTAGTCGCCTTTCGCACCCTTCGTGCTGCTTTCGTCACTAACGCGAACTGCCGTCCGCAGTGATATTGTGGTTTTTGCTTTCCATTTCTAAACACAACGCGTATAAATATTGATTTCATAGTTTCCAAGCGGCTCAAAGAGTTCATGGTAATTATTTTGGTTTTCAATTTGGTCGAAATGTGTGGATTATACAGTGTCGGCCCGTTTGATCGTACTGTTGATTGCATTGCCTGCTGTTGCATGCTTTTAGGCGCCTTTTGCATAACGCACTTTTGCATACATACGAAATTAGAGAGGGAAACTCCGTTTCCCCATTTTAAAATGTGGGCCTATCTCTGCGTATATTTGCCAATGTGATTATGTTAATATAATTTCCGCTACAAAATAATATTTTGGACATTTTCATCGCAATGCGCGGTCAAACAATATTTCAGCGATTTCATACCAACGCATTTGTTGCATTTTCTTATATTTATTTCAATTGTGTTTTTGTCAATTTGTCAGCATAACACAATGTTATTTATTAATATTGGTCGCTTAAATTTTAATAATACTTAATTTATGTTGCATTTCGATCTCAGTGGTTAATTAAATGCATTGTGTGCGTTTGATCGTCGGCCATTTTTAAATTTAATCAGCTCAATTTGTAATTTCTGGAATTTAAGAGGAATATCATATCGAAGTGCTCCCCAAAAATACTCAGTGTCATTGAAAGGGGCTAATCCCTTGTGGTAGCCACATTGAAATGTATGTCATATAACTTTTAATAATATATGCTCTTATAAGTAGGACTGTTTAATTAAATAGACACGAGAGAAGTCCTTAAATTGATAATTCGTTATAAAGGTAATGAAATTACAGACTTTTTTGATTTGAATTAAAGACTGCGTTGTTTAATTAACTTGAAATGTATCTTAAACATTGTTTTTGTTAAAGAACCAATTGTTAAATCTTGGACAATAAAGATAAATATAGTACTTTAAAGCCATGCAATGTGACATTAACAGCTCAACAGTTTGTGATGGAATGAAAGGACGAGTTTTTTGAATGCCTGTCACTCAGTGCGTATGAGTAATGCAAAAAACAAAGGAAAGCGCCCATTTTATAGACTTCGCTGTTTTTATATCCTGTATTTAAAATGTTGTATAAATGGGTATACAGGTTTATTGTATGAATATTGTAATGAAAACAACTTTTTATTACTCTGAACTTGTATGGGTAATGCGCACAATTTCAAATTAATAAATATAGATATGAAATGTGAAATTTATTGCAGGGTATATTTTAGTTACACAATCATAGCTTGATAATTTTTTCTTGCTTCTTTATAGTTGTTGCTGCAAAAGCAAATTCAGCTGTGATTGCAGCTCCAATGGCAGCAGCTTAACTTTTTTTCATTTTTTAATTTTGCCATTTTACATGACTGTTTTCTGAATGCCTGCTGAGCCGCGGCAGGGTTTTGACCACGGTCATGGCAGGGCGTCAATTTGATTACATTGTAAGCTCATTTACAATCGCTATTCGGATAATAAACGTGGCTACAATGAACAGCCGTTTCATGCTTGACAGTGTTCCGACGGGGTGGGATTTCATTTTGGTTAAGAGTACATTTTTATTGAAGTTTATTGTTTGAGCAGCAGCAAACAGCATACATATGGTCAACATCGATTTAATTAAAGTAACTTAAGTTTCAGTTACCTGAAATGATCATATCGCCACGTTCAGTGGTCCAATAGTTAATCGAGGCTGGATAGGCCTCTGTATGGCACTCGAGCATCACATCCTGTCCCAAATACGCACCTTCCAATTGATTTGGTATGGAGAGCATGGGAGGAACTGAAAGTAAATATAATATTTGGTATATTTCAATATTATTCAAAGAATATATTAAGCTTAATGCAAACACGTGTATAAATGAAAACATAATTTAATAATAGATTTTCAGTATTTCCAGAGCAAATTTGATTTTCATTTAAAAATAATTTCGATCGGTATGTCATAAAGTCAAATGTTTCATCGAGCTATACCGACCCAATTCAATTTTCATTTCTAGCATCTTTCTCATGCATTTTACGTGAGTTTGCAAACTGTTTTTGGATTAAAATGCATTCGGTCATTAAAAGTGCGCCTGTAAGCGTGAGATTGTGCTGCCTGTATGTGTAAATAGCTTTTGTTTCTGCAACAGCAACTGAGGTGTGTGATTGTGTCTGCGTGTGTGTGTGTGTGTGTGTGTGTTGTGTGTGTGATTGTGTCTGTGAGTGTGTGACAGTAACAACAATAGCTGTGACGGCAATGGCAACGCATTTTCGCCACGTACACAGCGCTGGGTCTCGAAATAACACCTACTGACAGACAAACAAACAAACAACACCCCCGCAAACAAGTCGAAATGAGCACACACACATACAAAGGTATGCACACACAATCACAAGCTGGTAAATTAATTTAACGTGACTGCAGCTATGGTCGATTTTCGGACAAGTGCGTGGACCTGCCAAACCCCTTTAGGCCTTCTTTTGTGTACCAATGTTGAGGACACGCTGCGGTTATTGCCCCGTAACTGCAACAGTATGGTTGGGGTAAAACGGGAGGGACAAAGAACACGTTGACTGCTCTATTTTTGTGTATCTTACGCAATAAACAAATGGGCCAACTGGATTTCCACTCTTTGACCAAATGGCACATAAATATTGCATAAAACTTTTGCCCCTAAACGGATTGTATAACTTGGCACGTGGAATTCGTTATGCGATTGTTGCATTAAAATCGGTACTCGTTTTGCTTTTAATTGCATATCGATTTACCTTATGACTGACCTTTACTTGACCTTTACCTTGTAAGTGTTTACGTTTACTTAAAAGTCGAATACTGTTGAGCTTCAATATTGATCCCTTTTTAGAGAATTAAGTATTTGCAATCTCACATCAAATCAGACATAAAAATGTTTGCCTTAAATATATATTTAATAGGAACTAATTAAACCATTTGCTTTATTGCATTTCTCAATTAGTTTTTTTGTTTATTTTCTAATTCTTTATTCCAAAGTATTTAGCTTATCCATTTGATCGATTTGCCAAAAATCAGAGATTAAAAAGCTTCAATAGATGGTTAGACTGTCTGGATGACTATATTGCAATAGACAAATTTTCTGTCATGAAATAAATATTCTGTCAGTTGTCTGTTAAGATAGTTTATTCCCTTCCACTTTTCTTAACAATTTTATCTCCGATCTGAGCGTATAAGTATATTATGTAAAAATGTGTATGATAAGATGAAGTCCCTGTTCATAATTGTCGATTAATCGAAGACTTATTGTCTATAAGAAATTTCGATTGTTGTTTACTCACATTGAACACGAAGGTGCACCCGTTTGCTAATCGATGGCGGTACTCCATTGGATGCCACACACAGATATGCCGCCATATGGAGTCGACTTACTTTGGTGATGTGCAGCAGTTCGCCGTCAACGACATTGACTGTTGGTGTGGTTGGATTAGTGAGTATGGAAGGGGATACAAAATAATATCGAGGACTGTCAACTTACCATGCTCCCCGCCTATTAACATTTCCTCTCCATCCTCACGACGCCACATAACGTAGGGTTCTGGATAACCACGCGCCTTGCACATCAATGAGACATTTTGACCCTCTCGCACAACCATATCGTTGCTGGTCATGCCCTCAACAATCATGGGAGGCACTGTAAGTTAAGTGCGCGAAAAGAAAAGTAAAAAAAGGGAGACAAACACACAAAGTCGAGCAAGTACTTACCGACCACCTGAAGGTATCCTTTCCTTGAACGCATGGGATCCTGAAAGGGGTGACAGTATACGGGATTAAGTTAAATATCTTAAAGTTGGTATGGCAATAAAAACATACCGTATTGACCTGGCACATATACCAGCCACGATCCGTTTCCTCCACCTCTTTGATATGCAAATACCACTAAAGTTACATTTAATAAATTTACAATTGATTAATTGAGTTGAAATAAAACGTTAATCAATTTGTGTTTTTTTTTTAATTACGACTTTAATTTATATTATTTTAAAAATAAAATAATATATTGTGTATCCTTGAATGAATTTTTAGCTTTCTTATTTATTTGATTTATTATTTAAACGCAACTTAATAATTAAATAGTTCTTACCGATCGATGATCATTGTAAGTTAAGCTAATACGGTTATTCTGCGATATGACATTGTGATGTATGGAGAGTATTGTCTGGGTATCCACACGCACCCAGGCCACCTTGTAACCCTTCAGATTCTCTACGACGCAGGCGAGCAGAGCGTCCCGTCCAATGGACACAGTGACATTGGCAATGGGTTCAGCAAAGCGTGGCATGTCGGCATCTGTGGCAAGCGAGAGGAGAGTAGTCAGTTAATCGGTATGGGAATGGAAAGTTAATTTGCTTAAAAGTTTGCTTGCCCCACATTTGACTTTGTGGTACCCATTCATAAAAGCAAAAGCGATGGCAAAAGGAATGCACATTTTCAGAGCATTCTTTTGACATTACTTTGTCGCACTTTCCACTTTTACTGGGTCTCCCTGGTGCACTGCGCCATATTGCGCATACATACAGTGAGCCCAGTGAAAATGCAGTGACCCGATGTGGAAAATCTCCAAAAAAAAAAATATAATACAAATAAAACTGAAAAGTTATACTAAAAGTCACCGTATTAATTACCTTCCTGTGCCGTTTGCTGTGTTTCTACGCGAGAGTGTTTTCCTGCGGGTAGAGAAAGTGGCAAACAGTTAGAAAATTTAATTATTTTCTCTATTTAATTCTTTTTTTTGACAAATAATTTCATTGGGAAAACATTTTGGCTGCCCTTTCGTATACGTAATAAATAAAAATTAATTAGCGAAAACTTGGACAAAAACTTTGCGCCATGTGTCCTGGTTCGCATTCCCATTCCCATTCCCAACTGTGGACTCCGTTGCTGTCGCCTTATTTTTGCTGATACGACGATTTTCACACTGTGTTTTTAGTTTTTGCTGCTTCGTTTTTATTACAAAAGTTCAAGTTTAATTGTTTTTCCTAGAAAATGCCAACGTTTGCAGTTTTCCCCTGGCGAAAAATACAAAAAATCTCGTATACTACAGAGAAAATATTTTGGAATCCGGGCAATGTGGGAAAATAATTGTTATTAAAAAATTTATAAGAATTAAAAAATATGATATAAGTGTTTTCAAATTTCACTGAGTCAACTAATTAATAATTAATATGAAAAAAAATTGGGAGTGAATTTCGAATGAATTTGTATTTATTTTTTTTCGTCATATACTATAATCTGTAATGAAATACTCAATAGCTCTCACAATTTGCAGGACATCAACCTCAGCTTGCTTTTCCGTGTTCGCTTTATCGCCAACCAAACGCTTCGGTGTCCAAAGCTTCAACTCCACTGCCAAATGTTTCAAAAGCATTTAAGAAATTTGAGTTTGCTGCAAATCTGATTTCGGTCAATGTGTAGAATGTTCGTAAAATAAAACTGCTAAATTGAAAAACGCTTAAGCATTTTTACAGCTTTTAACACGGTATTGCATATTGAATTACGTTCGCAAAGTCGAGCGTCGGACATCGGGGTGTCAGCAGTTAGGTGGCAGGCAGCAGGTGGCAGGACCTGCTCTCAATCCGGCAGCAAGACAACTGCAAAGGCGCTTAAAAGTTGCCCGTACTTTCCCATTTTCCTACTTTCCTGTGCTCCCCCTTGCCACTGGCCATCAGCAAAGCCGTGTCCACTTTTCAATCCCCTCTGGACTTTTCAACTTTCAACCCTCCCCCAAACTCCCTTCCCCTATTCATTTCAGCAACTACTGTTTATGCTTTTCACCGTTTGCCTGTGTTTTCCCTTCTCTTCTCATTTTTTTTGCGCTTTCTGGACAACGAAAAATGCTCAACACGATTTTCGCTGTTGATTTACGTTTTAGCACGTTTTTCGTATAGTTTTGGTGCTCAGTTTTCCCTATTTTCTTTGGCATGGGACAGCGACCCTTCTTTCAATTTCACCTGTCACGGTTGCATTTGCAGCTTTCTGCCATTCAAAAGTTGTTTTTCGCGCGTCGAGCTGCAATTTAATGAGCAGATTTTCATCAGCTTTTTAGCTTGGCACGCCGATTTGTCTGTGATTCTATTTGCGTAATTCCAGATGGCGACAGCAGCTGACAGATATATATGTTGTCTCTCAACGAATAAATACTCCAGCTCTATTGTATTCTTAAGGCCGTTTTTGTAAATGTCTAGTTACATTTTATTTGAGAGATATTTTCCAATTTAAAATAAAAAATAGAGACCTTATCAATACATTATTAGAACACAAGTCATTCCTTAATAATGAGAATTTTAAAACAAATATTATAAAATTAAAAAATTAATATCATCAACTATTTATAAATTTGGATGTACATCTTAATGACATTCATACAATATGATAAACGAGGCCCTGCCGCATATTCAATTATTTTACTTTTCTAGGGAATAATTAATATGTTGAAATAGTCAATAGCAATCATTTTGTATTTGTTCTAGGAATATTAAAAAAATATATTTTAAAATATGCACATAAAAAAATATGTATATGTTATTATAGAAATAATGGAAATTTTAATACATTATATATATAAAAATTTATAATAATATAATAATATTTAAGAAATATATTCAAATGTATTATGTAAGTACATAAATATCGAAAGAAACTTAATTAATATTAAATTATTTTAAAAAATACATGTTATAAGTAAAATAATACTCATAATTTTGGTTGCCCATGCTCGCAAAGCTGAAGAATAAAGACCTCGTACATTGTCAGGCCCCAATCTCGCAAAGCTCTCGAAAAACTCCACACGTGGAAGGACTTTAGTCTGGCAATCAGTCAGCAGTACGTCAACAACTTGTCCATGATCTGGCGATGGAGGATGGGGGCTTAGAGCTCAGGTCAGGTCCTGAATTGGCCTCTTTATGCGAACGCAGCTGACCATTCAATTTATCAGGCTCGACGATGACGGCTTCACATCGCGTTGCCTTTCGTCTTTGTGCAAACACAAAATGCGCTGAAAAGTGCCAGCCAGTTTCAATGAGCTGCCTCGTTTGGAGTGAGTTAAAAAAGTAGCTATAAAAAAACGTAGGCAATGCAAATTTGACTGCGCAGTTTTTGTGTTTTTTTTAAATTTTTTTCAAGCGAGTAAACACAAATTGTCGGCATACTTTTAGGTGCCTCGATGGGACATTTAAAGCGCAGCTCCAGTTTTATGGCAAATTCATGGGCCGCTTAACATTTGAATGTCTAAACATGAGGAGCTAAACATCAACTGCACATGCAAATGTAAATCTGCACGTCTTTGTCGTCATTCAAGTGAGTCGTCAACATTTACGCGACTGCCCACAATAGAAAAATCATTGTAGTCTGCCACAGCAAGGACATACACAGCCATTTCGATGTCCACCTTGCTAAGACCAGGATCTAATCTCGGCGTCTTGCACAAACCAAATGGACGCCATAAAGAAAACGCTCACAAACAAATAAAAAAAAAATAAGAGCCAAGTAAACGTGCCGCCTTTTCTGCCCCCTTTCAGGTTGCCTTAAGCAATGTACAGTGGGAAAAGATTTTAAAAATATTGATATTTTTTATGCAGGAATTAAAGACCTTTAATCTAAAAAGAGAGGAATAAGTTGGGGGTAGGTAAGCTTTCTTGTTTTATCTAATTCCTAATTTGGATATTATATCTATGATAAGAATATTTGAAAAATAAGTAAAGGTAATACATTCAATTTCCTAACTCACAATAAATATTGAAAATTAAAAACTACTTGTATTCTTGCAGTTATCAAATGCTTTTATGAGCGCATACATTTGTTTTGCCCACTGTACATTGGCGCCTTGACCCTTGTTGGCTTTTTTTGGTTTTCTTTTTTATGGGCCTATATTTTTTGGGTGGAGCTACTTTCGGTTTGTTCGCTTTGCACGCCTGCCCGTTTATTGTCGTTTATTTGTCTTTTCGCCATTTTTATATTTACGCATATAATCGCTTTCAACGCTTGCTGCCTGGTGAGTCTGGGGAACACTGGGAAGCCCGGAGAGTATGGGGATAAGGATGGTGGCCAGACTGCGGCCGAGTGCGTCTTTTGTTTTGCTTCGGCATCGGATTGTGGCTACGGCTGCTTGTTGAGTCTTGGCCGCTTATAAATATGATGTTATCGCTTTTTATGGTCCATTTTTATTGCCAGCAATCAGTCTTCTGTTTTGTTTGCTGATTGCTTGCCATTATTCAAATGTATTTGTTTAATTTTCGGGGATTGGTCGCCTGGGCCACGCACAAATCATTTTAAATCCGCAATATGTCAACAAATATTTGGGCCAGCTTTTCGGGTTTCATTTGCCAAATGTGCAGCTCGTTATGGCTTTTGGAGTGGTCATTATTATCCTTAAAACTCAGGGGGATGCCTTCAAGTGTTGCCTACTTAATAGGACAGTGACCTCTATAGAGTTCTGCTTAGCTCAAACTCAGCACATGATGCTGACGATTGTCATTTGCTTAATCAGCTGCAACTCATAATTACATTGCGTATAGGTAATTAGTTTAGCATTGATGTCCCCTGCTTTGATACGATTTGCTCTTCCTACTCCTATTTATCTCTATTTTCCTCTCTGCATTTCTCTCTCTTTCTCTCTCTCTCTCTCTCTTAGCTGTCTATTATACATGCACTTTGTTGACAAACGAGCTGATTAAATGCCAGCTCTGGGTCATTATGCAATTAAATGACTTCGGGGCTCTGTGGACACTGCTTTATTGGCAACCTGTCCAGACATGTCCACATTGAGCGCATTCAACGCAACGCTTATTTACATTTGAGCTTACACACTGCTCTTAAAACGGACGTGTGATGAGTGTAATGTAACTGCTTTTAAGTCCAATATCAATTAGTTAATTATTAATAATTATTATTCAATATTAGCTAAAATATACAATAGCTAAGAGAACTCGCTTTTAAATTATTAATTAAATATACAAATAGCAAATTGATTTGATTTAATAAATTCATCACTAAGTCTAAGCAATTATGAAAGTAAATCTTGTATTTCTGCTTAATACAGATTTCATCGATGGTTAGTATGCTCATATTAAGTAACGAAAAGTTTTTTCAAATATGTCTAGCAATATAGCAATATATAAAAATTTATTACATAATCTAAGCAACAATTAACCATGTAGATATTTTAAACAAATTTTGGTCGCTTAAATATAAAATTTATTTTTTAATTTTGATAACATTTTTGACCAAAAAATTGACAGTTTTTAGGGGAATGCTCTAAATTGTAAAGCAAGTTAAATCAAAGTATATATGCTTATAAAGTGCTATAGCAAACAAGTTAAGAGATTTACTTAAGTTCTAAGGCAGGAAGCTATTCAGCAGGAAACTATTAACATAATTTACAAGGCAGTCATAAAAAGGATGCAGCATATGAAATGCTTTATGCAAATTGTTTACTTTTGCCAAGCTCACAGCAGCCACAATAATAATAATAATAACATGTACATTGTACAACCAAGAGGGAGTAAAAAAGGGAGAGCAGTCCAAAAGAATGCAATGAAATTCTTTTCACAGCATGCACACGTGTCGCAAACAGAAAGAAAGAGAAGCAGACATACATGGGACCAAGAACCAGGTCCAGAGTAAATGCTTACCAGATAATATTAAATGCAAGCAAAAGAGAAGATAACACAAAAGAGAAGAAACGGGAAGTAGGGACAAGGAGAGAGGAAACGGTATCCATCGCGTGTGTGGATGCTCAGATATTTATATGCAAAACCGCAAAACAAATTTTGGCTGCGGCAAAATGCACTTTGCCAAGTTGGCAGC
Organism: Drosophila innubila; assembly: GCF_004354385.1. Lineage (NCBI taxonomy): Eukaryota > Metazoa > Arthropoda > Insecta > Diptera > Drosophilidae > Drosophila > Drosophila innubila. The sequence goes on along the minus strand of NW_022995372.1, from coordinate 12,789,618 downwards.
TTGGCAAACAAATGAACTCGAACTCGAACTAAGGGACTCAGAGCCCAGATTCAGAGCTGTTGCACATACTATACACGTATAAGTAGAGACAGAGACTGTTTCTGCTTTTGTTTTACAAGCTGCAGTTGCAATCTCAGCAGTTGGACAACTGTGTGGCTGTCTTTTTTTGCGCTTCAAGTATTTCGAACTTCATCGGTGAAGAAATTGCTGGCAGGTTGCCCAGCTCTGTCGTATCTTTTGGCTCTGACAATGTAATCGCTTGCAGGACAAAGCCAGCTTACATTTAATGGCTCAATTCACGGATCTTGATTGATTGATTGAGCTGCGTTGAAGAACTCATTACAAATTTTAATTAAATTGAGCCAACGTCATTGCTACAAAATGTTTAACCAAAATTAGCCAACAAAAAACATAACTCATTATTCATAACGTATAATATTAAACACCAAAATCCGCGTCAGTTTTTGCTAACTGGCAACAGTATCAATGTAAACTTTTAATAGTTCAATGAGTTACTCTGTGATCAATTAAAAACTATTTTGCGTTAAGAAAATTTTTTTTTTTTTTAATTTTTAAATCAATAAAAGCCAATGAAAAACGGATATATTTTAATTATTTATGTACATTAGTCTATACAAATTTTGATGTCTCACGATTTAATTTATTAAACATTCAATATTTATCCAATTTTAGAAAACATAAATTGAAAAATGTTATACTGGAATGAGAATAAAATAATTTCATTTATTTTTCAAATTTTAGTAATTGTTTCATTAAAAAATATCAGCAAATACACCCAACAAAACTTTAATACAGAGTATTAAGACAAAATATGTGCGAAATGTGTCAGAAAGTGAGCGAAAACATAAAACATGGCAACATGACCAAAGATGGGTGAATTGGGTGGGAATTGAGAGATGAGGACGGCAGCTGCTGCTCGACACTTTCTCACTTTCATGAATTATGCTACGTGCCTGTCAGCTTCAACTTGAGTCCTCCTGCAACGGTTAGCTCCTGTTGAACACTCTGCAGTGGCTGAAGAACTCGAAGGTGCAACTGCAAACTGGCAACTGGAAACTGGCAACTGGCAGGTGAAAGCTGTTGCTGCGGCTTCGTTTAGACTGTGTTTAACATATTAATAAATGATTGTGACAAATGCACAACGCCTGCATATCTGTAAATGCTGTAAATGTGATTCTATGGCCAGCTTCGTGTTCAGCATTCAGTATTCGGTTATTTCTTAAAGGCGATGCAAGCTTTAAATTTAACTTTTGAGTTTTATTACTAAATACATTATTCTTTGGGCAAAGTGTTCAGTAGCCCCTTTCTATGTTTATAGACGGCACAAAGTCAGGCATGTCAAATTGCCACATCTCACACACACTCACACACATGCACAATTTATTCATAAAGTCATTTGTCACAGCACTCTCACGACTCAATCTCTGACATCTTCAAGCTGCAAGACACCCAATTCCCAATGCGTTCGATGGCTGAATTAATCATGCAATAGTCGCTCTATCACTTGACACACACACATGCATTTGCACAGCCCGTTGAACAATCAGCAATGTTCAATCTCCATTAAATGCTCAATTGCTCAAAATGCAGAATGTAGATTGCATGAAATGGGGGAAAGCAGACGGAGGGTGCCTTATTATAGGACATTACTCATACGCCATGTCAACGCTTGGCAGCGATGTCTTTTAACGCGCAGTGTACTCGTAAGGTAAGTTAATTTATTCCAAACAATTATGTAGCAATTAACAAACCGATGCCAGCAATTAAACGAAGGCAAAGGAGGGTCGAGTCAAGGGGCGGATAATTGCACTGCGTGCCGTGCATTATTCATACGATATTGCACAGCCTTTCGCTTTTCGCTGGAGTCGAGTAAGCCATAAGCTGCAGTGCAGGTATTGCAAGCATTTTAAGTATTTTAATTTTTCAATAATTCAATTTCAGTTTGTGCCAAGTGGCTGTCGTTTGATTGCCGCGTTTATCCATTTCCAGTTGTCTTTCAGATTAAGTATGCGCCGTGTGCGCCGTATGCGTTGCGTGACTCTTTTGTTTGCCAGCTCGCTCATAAATTATTTTCAACGCGCATTTAAATTACAATTTGTAATGCGAGCACTCGGATGCCTGTCTCTCTCACTCTCACTCTCTCTCCAAATATCACCATCTCTCTCCAGGTCTGGCCAAGTATCCTGTGGCGAGCAGCACCTACGCTCACTTTGAGGCCATTTGCTGCCACCATTTCCGGCCACCGCAACCACTTCACAAATTAAGTTGTCAACAATTTTAACCATATCGCGACCATATAATCTTCACACCTAAATTATTTATGTAAAAAGCCTGCTCAGCATACACACACACCCAAACACACACACATGAAAGCTCATACCGAGGCTAAAAGCGACGCGTCGCTCGGGCAATAAAACGTTTTGTGTGTTGTTGTTTTTCGTGTTGTTGCTGTCGTGCCTTTTGTTTAATAAATTATGTAAAATGCGCCAAATTGAATTTGAAATTCATGCAGACTTTTGCTGGTTATGGGAATTAAGATATGTCGACAGCCAGACAATCTCCCAGACAGACACACAGACAGTCGGACATGACATTGCGTCGTTTTCAGCTATAACACGTAAACCTGCTTAACATATGTGTGCTTGTTCTTTTATCACTCTTATGAACTTGTTAGCCATATCGTGTTTTTGTTTTATTTCTCTTTTTTTTGACTAATTTATTTAAGTTTGCGATTGAGGCATTATAAATTTGGCTTGGATTCCTTTAAATTGTTTACAATTTATATAAAAGTTACCAACAGTTTATGGTTCTACAATTTCGTAAATTTAATATATACATTATAATTACATACATACAATAGATAATTAGAATATAATTGGAACAAAAATTAGATATGATTTTATTCAAAGTAAGTAAGTATTTCTTGATATGTACATGTAACATCGAAAACTGAAAATAAATTGGATTTGTCTCTTAAGTTAACAATGCATATCGTCTTGACTTTTGACTCATACTATGACTATTTATGGCATTAAAAGTACTTTTTATTTAACCCTCAATGGTAGCAATACTAGTATAATGTAGCGCCTTTCTATTTATTTAATTCGGAAACCCCTTAATGGCTTTCATGATAAAAAAAGGCACACATTTGAAATATTTTTTTTAATTTTTTGTTTGAAATTTCATTGTAGGAATTCTAAAACTAATGATATATTTTTATCTTTGAATAAAGTAGCATTTATACAGGCAATTAAACGTTTTTCGCTTATAAATTCGGCCATAATTTATCTTCAGAATTATTTTTATTACTTAGATATAATAGTTGTTTTGTATAGTTGTTCAAATTGGTTTTTTAATTTCCAAAGAATCAAACCGAAGCCAATAAAGGTTACGGTTTCGGATCCGGCACGTTCCAAAACAACTATTTTGGTAAAATTTCAGTTTTCTTCTTTCGGTATCGGTAACAGTAACGGTACACCGTTACAATCAATTTTGAAACGTTTTATAATATATATGACATCGAAGTAAATATCTAGATTTTAGATACAGAGGAATCAAATTTTTGTAACGAAATAAATAAAATTTAAATGCAGAATAAATAAAGATGCTAAATAAAGATGATCAAAATAACATTCCGCTTGAAAATCGGTAGTTTTGCCAAAGTTATGACTGTTCGAAGTTTCTTAAGCCTCTGACCTAGCAACTTTACAAGTCAAAATATTTCTTAATTTTGACATGATTTTTTACAAGAAAATGAAAGGCCTCAGAATCAAGTTTAAAGTGTCGTTTTATACTAAATTCGATATGAGGAGTTGATTAAAAGTAAAAACTTGATATATAAAACTTTGAGTTTTCATAATTTCAAAGGAAGGACCCTTACCATTAACGTGGATTCATGGCTATGATGGTCAAAAAATTTCTAAATGCAAAAAATTTAAATGCAGTATAAATTGAGAGACCGAATCATGATCAAAATGGCATTCCGATTGAAAGTCGGGTCAGTTTTCTTCAAGCTATGACAGTCTAAAGTTGGTCAACTCTTTGACTTAGAAAACTTTCGGTTTTTGGTTCTTGATAGAGATTTAATTTCGGTTACGATTTCAGTTCCGGTACTAAAAATGAAAGGGATAATTTCGGTTGACGGTTCCGTTACCGGTTACGGTCTTATTCCCTGTTAATTACTCTACATTATTTTCTAGTACATACAGCTCTCTCTTAATCCTAGTCAACCTTGAAAATGTCCGGCAAGTTGTAGCACATTACTGTCAAATGATGACTGCAACTTTCTCCATAACTGTCTTAACTGGACCATAAAGCCTATCCAATAGCCAGAGAGTATAGTTTGAAGAAGCCAAAGCACAGCCAGGAGCGAGCAGACTGCACATAAAAATTAATGGTGCTGCATTGAATGGAGAAGGGAAGGTTCGGGGGTGTTTTCAAAGGCAAAGGATACTCCTAACAGTATGCAAGCATAAACATAATTTACATCAAGTGACGACCATCAAAGCAAGGACATGCTGAAAGTCCTTCGCGCGCAAATCACAAACTTGAATTCATGAAAATAATAATTAGGCCCAGTCGAGCTCCCTTCTCGCTTCCTTTTTGTCCCTCTAGAACAAAAGAAACCGCACTCAGAATTGCAAATGAAGTGTGAACAAGAGTTTTTTGTTGTGTGGGTGTGTGGGACAACAGAAAGACCCGCCAAAATATGTCTTTTGAGAGACGTTATTAAAAGTTTTCTTTTGCGTTTTTCCTCCTTTTCCGTTGGCTACTTTTCTGTTGGCGTGTCATTTACATTAACAGCCTTTCATCCAGTTTCAGTTTTTGGGCGCAAAATATCAAAATGAAATTGCTGCATAATTTGTACTTTCCGCATTTTTATTTGTGTTTGCACAATGTCGCCACAGAAAGTTTTCTATTAATTTTTGGGCCAGACCAGCCGGTTGTCATTTGGACGGGAAGCGGCAGTAAAGTGTAAATAAATACGGCCAAAACAGTTTCTTATCTTAGCGACCGACGAAGCGCAAACTTAAATTAAAATGTTGGCAGGACATTCGTTGAATTATTCAGCAACTTCTGGTCAAATGTTGGCAACTCTTTTTCATTACTTTTCTTTCTCTATCTTCTTGTATTTATTTGCGGCCAGTTGCCTTTTGTGGCAAGCAAATGTAAATTTCTTGGCTCTCTTTCTGTTGCCTTGTCCCATTGCGGTTTCAATGTCTTTTGGAATGTCTAGGTGCTCGAGTAATTAAAAATCAACAAACATCTCGAAGTCGCCTTCTTTGCTGTTGATTTACCACTTTTTGGGATTTCGGCACGTGCTGGAATTTATAATAAAATATAAAATAACTTTCCAATTTTTGATTAATGATTGTTTTTGAGTGTACAATATGCTGACATATTTATTTATTATATAATGACCCTTATTTTATCTTTATTTTTGTAGTTAAATAAAAACACATCCGTAAATTAATGAAATTCAAAATATTTAAATTAATTTTCTCTTTTTACCTTTACAAATATTGATATTCAAACATTTCATACTCAAAGATTATTAATATGCTGGTATTTCAACATTAATTTGAGGTAAAACCATTTCAACAGCATTTCAAGTGCTGAGAAGCTCTTTAACTGCAAAAATTCACTCAGTTTAATTATATATTTATTTAATTTTCATCAAGTCACAAGTTTAAACTTCACTTTAATAATTCAAACTAATTTATATAGAGGTGACGCAGGCATGTTTTAACGCAATTTCAACAAAATGTATTATCACTTAAACACTTAAACTCTTTATATAAGTAGAATTTAATATTTTTTGTGGGTAAAAATGTTGCTTTAATATATAGTTTGAAATTCAAGCAGTCGAAATGGTTGAAAGAGTAATTTTAATTTGCGATATCTTTTTTATAAGTCTTATATTTTAACGTTTTAAAATATGCTGTTATACTAACTTATTTATTATTATAGTTATAGTTTTCAGTCGATACGAGAGCTAAACGGTAGAGGCCAAAAAGTCAACTCCTGCCTTTTCACTTCTGCCTTGGCCAGTTGGGCATAATTTTGCAATTGCAGGCACATGTGGCGCAGACAACTTCCGCTCAGACTCCGATTCTGACTCCCATTCGGATACCACACACTGTGTTACGCCCCCTTCAATCAGGCACAATGGCTCACACAGCTGCTGAGCATAAAACACATTTAACCACGGTCAGTTAGGCTTCTTTGCCTACTTTGGCCGCGCCCACTCATCGCCCATTTGCACGCTGCCCCACTTGTTATTTATATTATGAGCACTCAGAGCTGTTGGCTCATTGTCATAAATTTCTTCAAGTGTTTGCCCAGTGGTCTTCTCCATCGCAAACAAAAAAAAATCAAAATAGAAAAAACCGAAGATTTTGTCGGCTGTGTGGGAAATGTTTTCCTTTTGCCCCTCCCTTACTGTTTGCCTGTGTTTTCTCAAGGGCTTTTATAACGCTTTTTGGCAGCGTGCACAAAAACAACAACAATGAGCGCCTCTTGGCCAATTTAATAAATTCCATAAATTGTTTATATTTAGCCCTGACTTGAAGTGTGAGTATGTGCATGATGTTCAAGGGCTTAGGTTGTTGTAACTTATATCCGTGTTTGAGCATCTCTTTGTTTACATGACGAGTCAAGCAAGGGGACCTTAAGTGCGCATAATGTCACAAACATTGGGATCAACAACAACTACAACATATAAACAACACAAACAACTGTTGACTTCAAAAAGTGTTGCATTCTTTTGCCGGTGCTCGAGAGGGCTTCGGGCCTAAACATGTGTGCGCACAGAGAAGAGCGAATGCAAGAGAGAAAGAGAGAGGGATTAAGTGAAAGAAAGAGAGGCTGAGGGAGACAGATGATGTGTTTCTCTTAAAAAAAGCTATGATACGATTCATATTCTCCATGAAATTAAGATCTTTACATAAAAAAATAGTAATTGAATAAAAAAGTTAAACATTATAAATTACATATTCCAAAGGTCGATGGTATATCATTATATTAAATATACACAAATTTAAGTCCTATTAACAATATGTGTTACAATAATCATAGTTATGGTATAATAAATAATTATTAAAAATGATAATAATTATAATTAAATTATTTTTGTAAATAATATTATTATTTGAAGTCACTTATAGTTAAATACTTTTGAGATAATTAAAATACTTTGGAATTCAACTATGCTTTAATTATTACTATCAAAAAACTTTAAAATATTTATCTACTCTTTACTTATATTAACATATGAATAAGCAATACTAAGTACTTATGATGATTTCTATAGATAATAACCTGACTAATGTAATGTATTACAAAATAGTTAACTAAACATATTATATAAAGCTGCCAAAATTTCAACTATCCATGACATATATTTAATTTTTAATCAAGTTTTAGCAAATTGATGCAATGGAGAGCCCTTCGTTAATCCATCATATGTATATTGAGCTAAATCCGTTTGTACTCTTACTTACCACATCAATGCTACCAAAATGAGTGAGCGGAATATAAAGGAAATCGCTTGAAAATTCCTAACTTAAAGTAAAAGCTTCATTGGCCATTTCATATACTTGGAGGAGAGCAGACAGCCCTCAAAACGGCACCAATTTAATTACACCTCAGGCCACATAAGGACATGAATACGGACACAGACCCGTTCATTTGCACCTTGAACAAAAAACTTTTGAATACGATGGCTGGCTGGAAGTTGTGTCCTGGTACTCGAACTGCCAACCAAAACACTAAGCGCATAATCTTGTAAACTTGGCAAAAATGCTTGAAATGGCATAACTAAAATAAGCAGCGGCATAGACAAAGCGCCTACAAGTCGGAAGAGCTAGACAGAGCAGGCGAAAGATGGGGGAAGGAGGAAGGAGACTCATAGGACCCAAAGGGCGTAACAGATTCAGAGCAAAGTTCTTGCCTAAGAGTTGGTGAAGAGTGCAAGTGCTTGATGCAAATTATTTGGCCTGGAGGTTAACTAGGGTCGTTTAGCAAATGCCTAATATACAAAAAGACCAAGCTCACGCACACATACATACAGACATTCTCTCATGAATACACATATACAGGCACAGAATGAGTTTTTATGAGCGCACTGCATTGGCATTCATAAGAGGGAGAACACATTTTTCTAGACGACGGATTTGGATGGCAACCGCACAGAGTCTGGCCTGGCTGAGCTGCCACGCCCACTTCCCACTTCCCACTTCCCATCGCAATCCCCAGTTGAACTCCCCAACAACAATGACAAGTACAATAAATGCCTTTCAACTGCGGTTTCACATGCACTTGAAGTGAAGTGGGGCAACTCTGTTAAGGGGGGGAGTGTGCTTCATAAGCCCGAAGTGCAATTTGAAGTGATGTGTCTCTGTACTACGAGTAGTATGAAGTATGATAGTTTGAGTGTGGATATGAGTAACCCAACAATTCACACTCTCGCCTTGTGGCTTTACTAAGTTTTGGACTTCGTCCCGGTCATGTTAGACTGCTCTTAATGAAACTTTATCCCTGGAGTGTTAAAAGTCTTGGCATCTGCTCATCTGTTCTGTTAGGCAGCTGCAACAGCCTTAAACGAGTCTCCCCTTCTCCTATCTGGTTTTCTAGTCTCAATTTATATTTGTGCCTGAGTAAGCGATGCATGTATTTGTCTGTGCGTGTGTGTGTGTGTGTGTATGTGTGTGTGTGTGTGTGTGTGTGTCTTGTGGTTGCACTTCATTTCCTGGGCACAACAAGCTCCATGTTCTTTTGCGGTAGCTTCAACTCGCACAATTCGTGTTGCATGTGGGCAAATGGTTTATTTGCAACAATTTTCCTTGCATTTAACTATATGCATTAGAATTGATTTTCAAATTGTACTAAAAAAATAAAACAAATTAAATAAAGAAAATATATAAAATAAAACAGAAAATGATAATTGGAAATTTATTTTATATTTTCACTTGAAAATAGTTAAACAAATGGATATGTATATTTTCAATTTAATTGTTCTAAGAAAATCCAGAGCAACCATAATAAAATAAGAAAGTTTTTTTAGAGTAATAATTTATCTTTTTTAAGCAAACAGTACTTTTTGCTAATAAAATAAATTATAAATAAATTAGTAAACATTCTATTAGCTTTGTTATAAAGATGGAGAAGATCGTTAATACACACATGGCTTATAAAAGAATAAATTACCTTTTTAAAATAACAACAATCTATTCAAAATATATTCAATGATTTTTCTTTTTTTTTTTAAATTTGTTTATGCTTTTATTCGCAGTCCTGTCAATCTATTAACACGTTCTAACTTCAAACTTGACACAATAATCCGAAATAGCCACAACTAACCAACCAATTCAGAAACTATCCTAGCCACAATCATATATGCTTAACTTTTGAACTTTTAAAGCAAGCCAGAAAAGTATTTACTTACTTAAGGTAAGAGCTGTAAAAATCCAATTGAAGGATTGAAGTGTTTCAACCCAAAATAGAATGAAATAAAACATCAACTGCAATTAGTTAAGCATTTGATTGAAGTAAGTAATAAAGTTCAAGTCTGCCATCAACATTTGCCACTGAGTGAATAATAGCAACAAAAGTAGCAACAGCGCAAAAATCAAAACAAAAACGCTATTTTCTACTGCGACTTTAACAAGAATCTATCCTCCCTACACTATGGACTGCAATCCCAAAATGTGCTAGGCACTTCAGCGAAAGAGAAGTGAAATCTTAATTAAGATTGATTTGTTTACAAGTGTGTGTGTGTGTTGGTATCATGCCAAGTGGCCTGTCTGCCTGCCACAACTCACCTTCTTCCCCCTCCCCTCACTTCCATTTGACTTGACTGACACTCGTCTGACTACCTTGCCTTTGTGAAGAAGTTTTCCCTTTCCCATATCGTATGCTCGATTTTCGTGTCATTTTCAACTCTCGAAAAACTTGATTTCTTGTCGTTGTTGTTTGTGTGGGTCACCGGTCATTGATCAACCTACCATACGAATGGCACCACGAATTATTTATGATATTCGATTATGACTAATTTTGAGTAATTAGTGCATGGAATTCACGTTAATTCAAATCTGAAACTTAATCTAAATATATCAACGATTTTGGTATCCCTGTGCTCAGACATATTTCGAATCGAGTCGAGTCGATTGCAATTTCTGATCTCAACAAAGCGAAATACTGATGGACAGCAATTAAATTTAGTTACAGTTTCTTTTTTTTCTAGTTTGTTTAAAAAAAAAGAAACTAAAATTAATACTGATGTTATATAGAAAACTTTGTTTTCGTTCAATCAATCGATTTTATAAATACTCATTATCATATTATTGTGCACCAAGTCTGTTCAAGATTATATTTATATTCTTAACATTATTCGTCTGAATTAGTTCAAACTTGATCATATTAATTTATTTGATCTTTAAACCGATGTATCCTATATAAGATGAGTTGTAAATAACAGCAGTTTTAAATGTATCTTTTAATAATGTTGATTTAATACGAGCTTTAATATTGTCGATTGCTTGCTTGTCAACAATGTTTTTGGCAATCAATAAAATTCACTGCTCGTTGCATCTGCATTCGTGTAATCCCAATTACAATCACTGCGAGTCGTTTGCTCGCTTCAGAATATTTCAATAAAAGCAATTAAATTTTCTATTAACGAAATCAACTGTGGCAAATGTGGTATGGCGGGGGAGGGGCGGGGCGGAGCGGTGCGAGACAACGATGATAACAACAACGGAGCCTCAAAAAATACAGACAGACAGTCTGCAAAACAACATCATCATGATTGCGATTGCAATTGCGATTGCGATTGCCATCCCAGTGCCAACCCCATCATCATCATCAAAATCAACAAGCAGCATGAGGAATTGAAAGAGGAGGAGCAGGAGCAGGAGCTGAACGAGAAGCGCATCATCTACAAAAACAATCAAAACCGGGCAGCGGAAATAGTCGGTTGTACGAGAGTTGGCCTGGAAGTTCATCAAACTGTTCTGCAAAAAAGCAATGGCAATCGAGAAGGGAGAAGAGCTAGCTTCAACTATGTATGTATGAATCAGAGAACTGCAACGGGTAAGAGATGTTCGATCAGACTCGAACATTGACTCGAACTCGTTGTGATTTTTTCACTTTGTTCAAGCGATCGGAGCGGATCGTTCGAACTGAGCGTTTGATTCGAACGGTCAGTTCGAATCAATTCGTCCGCAATCATGCTGATCGTTTGTGAGCGTTCGTTTCGATCCAATCACGTTCGAGTAGCAATGATCGAAATGATTTTTGAGCGTTTGTGAGCGTTCGTTTCGATCGAGTCACGAGTCATGATCGAACTTGCTGGTTGATTTGATTTGATTCATACCCGTTTTGTTCAAACGATCGGATCAATCATCGAGTCATACTCGAGTTGACTCGTTCAGAAAATGTGCGAGGCAGAGCGCGCACGTGGCAGCGTTTGCGCTTGCAATGATATGTATTTATGCGCGTAAATACATATGTATGTACATATATAAATGCAATAGTATTTATGCTTAAGACGTTTATTGTAAAATTTATTACGGGCTGCGTATACATACGTACATACATATGCGTATACATACATACATGCAATTACACATGCCCATAATAAAATAATACTATTTTAATTTTTTTAAAGACTGGAAAAACTATCAAACTTTAAATTATTTAAAATAAATTGTACTTTTATAATATTAATTAATTTAATTTTTTCATTTTACTTTTAATTTAAAATTTAAATTTTTAACAGACATTTTGACATTAAATAAATAAAAAAATATTTAAAACTAAATAAATAATTAATAATAAATAAATAAATTATAAATAATAGTTTTAATAAAATGTGTGTACATAATTGCGTTCATATAAATATGCATTTACATAAATATAATATAATTACATAAATATAAATGTATGTACATATATGCGCACATTTACTTAGAAGAAGAAGCAGGAAAAAAAATACAAAATCAACAGTGTCGTTTTCGATCGTACTCGAACAATCACAATCAAATCAAATCAGTCAGCAAGTTCGATCATGACTCTTGACTCGATCGAAACGAACGCTCACAAACGCTCAAAAATCATTTCGATCATTGCTACTCGAACGTGATTGGATCGAAACGAACGCTCACAAACGATCACGATCCATGACGATCGCTGCTACTCGAACGTGATCGGATCGAAACGAACGCTCACAAACAATCACAATCAAATCAGATCGTATGACTCGAACGCTACTCGACCCGAATTGTTCGAAAGCAAAAAAATCATACCCGCGACTTGATCGTAAACAAAGAGACCCGTGACTCGATCGAACCCGTTGCGACCGAGTCTCTGAGTTGATTTGATCGAACTTGTCGCTCTGGTGCTCAATCATACTCGAACATACCCGTTGCAGTTCTCTGGTATGAATGTAGCAACAACGCACACATAGACAACTACATGTGCGCGTTATTGTTATTGCTTTTGTCCAGAAACGCCCCGAAAAGCCCATGCAGCAGTTGAAAAACAAAAAAAAAAAAAAAAAAAGGAAAATGATGCCTGTAATTTTTATTTGGTTTTTGTTGGCCACGCCAGAAACTCTTCATCATCAAAAAACATGAGAGCGCTGTAAAATTAACATACAGCGTGAGCCGGGAAAACAAGTAGGCGGTGTAAATTGCCGGCTAGTGGGCGTGGCACAGAAGTGCAGCAAACTAATGAAAATGCTATCGCTTCAATACCAATGCGCATTCGTAAGCTTCAACGGAACTAACACCAACTGAACAGAAAATGGAAAAAGGGGATTGCACAAGAAATTATTTAGATCTGACTGGATAGTTTAGTTAAGCTTAGCTTTAATATGTATTTATAATATATTGAAACATAAATAAAACTATTTATAAAATAGTAAATAACTACGTAAATACACTATAAAGAGCTATCACGTCTAAAATCACAGCTCTCGAAATATTTTTAAGCTTAATATAATTTTCGAGCTGGAAATAATAATCGAAATACAAATGGAAACATTTAATTTAATTAAATTTAAGATGGAATACCATAAGAACATTAAGTGTAAAACATAAAATCAAAATAATAATAATGATCTGAGTAATTGTGGATAATATTTTGATCTGAAGTAATTTTAATCACTCTTATTCAAGTTTTTTTTTTAAATTTTTTATTTGTCTGATTGGAACTTATATTAAAAATTGCAGGCCGTTCAAGATTTTGGGAACGATAATCAGACCCTCAGTTAATAGCTACCAACATCAATTACATTTAATTTGAAATGTAAACAGAAAGTGTCGATCAATTTATCTTGTCAATATAATCTTTAATATTTGTTATTGAAATTATTTTTTGCTCTTGTGAGAATCGCACGGAACTCATACTTAATCCAATTGGAAGAAATTTTGTGGCGGACATTTCACTAAAACTCAATCAACTATAAAAATTAGAGTAACGAAATAAAACAGAAAAAAAGGTTTAACTGTTTGATTTCCAGACAATTAAATAAACACAATTTTCAAATTATATTTAAACTACAGGCTACAGCTTGAGCTGTGTCGAGTGAAAATTGGAATGGGAAAGCGGAAGCGTGAACGCTTAACTTCCGGTCAAATACACACCCACACAGACACACACATCCCCAAGTCGCACTTGAACCCTCAACTTTGACCGGCACGTCCGGCGGCTGTGGGGCAAAGTGTGAAAAAAGCCGACGAAATGTTGTTATCTTAATGTGCAATGAACTTTTGAACCCAAAGGATAACACAAGGATGCCAAAGCTGAGGCTAAGGCTGAGGCTAAGTCCAAAAGACAAAAGGCCTGCTTATTAGAATCCTTTTAAAACTGTAACAACTGCCGGTTCTCCGGTTTGAAGCCTAGTCGTAGCCTGGGTTTCACCCTTGTCCTGGGCACAAAATCAATTAAGTCGAATACTTCCTTTAGGATAATTGCTTTCGGAAAGCGAACGCCGTCAGCTCAAAAACTTTCAACAATAAACTTCGGCTTCAATAACGAGTTAAGCGAACCGTTAAGGCCTAATTCCATTGGGAGATTTCCTTCTATTTTCTTCTCCTTTCTTTTCATTTTCGTTTTTTCTGTTATAAATTCGAATTATGTGCGTTAAAATTCTTTGGGCTAAATTGTTAAAGTTTAACAAGTTAGTTAATTAATACGCTTGTTTTGAGCGGATTTCGAGTCGACAAAGTGATTTGTTAATTTGCAATAATAATTGTTCTGCAAAAGTTGCGCATACGCCGTGTGGTCCACAATTAATATTAATGAGTGGAGGGGACTGCATTTGATTTCAGTTTGCCAGCTATTAGTGGTAATTGTAGACTTTTAAAAGCGTTTCAGCTGAGTGAAATTAGCATGCCCATTGGGCATAATTTTCCCAAGAAAGTGACGAAGATAAACAAACACAGACACACACATAGCACATGTGGGCGTGTCTGGTCATGGCCCTAGAACTAACACAGACACACAGACAGACAAATTCGGATTATTGGCCCCTTCGGTAAACGAAAAACACCCACGTGTTCACAAGCGTTAAACGGAGTCCCATTAAATGTTATGGCCAAGGCTGGAAAACATGGCCAATGGCCAACCAGGTGATAAAGTGTCGAATGTGGCGTGGCAGCAAAATGACCAAGGCATTACAGCTCCGTCTTCGAGTGGCCAAAGAGGCAGAGACCAGAGCCAGGACAAACTTTTTCATGCCCCATTTACTTATGGCTTTTCGGCTGAAAGTCAAAACGTTAAATAGGTGTGAAACTTTTCCTAAACCATAGATAAAATGTAGTTGAACTATGCACTTGAAAGTTAATGGTTTAAATTGAAAAACTTACGGGCTGCCAATATGTTTTCTCTAATATCTCTGGATTGAGATATGGATGGCAATGACTTACCTGAAAATAATGTAAAAGTACGTTTGGTTATTATTATCATTTATACACAATTGAATAAAGGGAAACTACTAGTGATATGTATTTTAGAATAAGTATTTTATATAACAGAATTATATTGTTATTTGTTTAATTGCCAATTAAATATGCAACTCGTAAGATTAAAAGTTAAAACATCTAAATACTCTAAAAAATCATATAAATCATAAGAAATTATTTTGAATTCAAGTGAAATTTTATTATTTATTGAAATCCAGTTCTTCGAATAAAAATAAAAGGGTATATTTACATAGTTGTCAGACTTTATACTTCATACAGAAATAATCATAGTTAAAAGTAATATATTATAAAAGCTCCACCAATTTAACAATCTGTCTGCATAATATACATACAATAGGTTTATTAAATTTAAAGGAATTTCTCTTTCAGCTCGAGCTAAAACCGAACTTTACACCTGAATTGTTCAACATATTGTAGTCTGGTTAAGAGGCTGAGGTCAACCTCAGGCTCTTTTGGTAGCCACAGCCTAGAGTAATGAGGGGCCTGAAGGGCGAGTCTAATGAACACAATATACGTGCATGTAACAATAGAGAGGTGAGTAACACAAATAATGACTGACCACGAAATGGCCATCGAGGCCACAATTAAAAAGCCCAAGAGCACAGAACAATGGGCACTGACTGCTTGAGCTTAAGTTTAAGCTTGAGCCTTGAGCCTTGTTGGCCTTAGCCCCATTGAGTCATTAATTTTAGTATTGCAATGTCAGTTGGAACTGGGGGTAAGTTGTGTTGTCCGCATCCACATCGATTAGTGTCCCGGGCGCATTGTGTGCCACTGACAGTCTGACAGTCATGTCCACATCTATTATTTTCAACTTAACAATTGGCCAGGACAGGACACGCCCACAACTTAAACAGCAAAAAGGGCGACACATTGGACTCGACGCTAAAAACTGCACAAATGCCATACTACAAGTTGTTTCCTTCCGTTTGTGGCAGCAACTCTCCGTCTATTCTCTCCTACCTCCAACTCGGCCCTAACCCCTGTCGAGGTGCCCCATTGTTTAGGGCTGGTCGGTTCCCTGCACTTGCCCTCGGTAATATCTTTAATGTCTCGCCCTGGCGAACCGTGTGTCCAGCGGAAATGACAACGACAGTGGCAATTACATTGTTGCATGACACAAATAGTGTTGGGCGACAACAACAACAACAACAACAACAACCACAACAACATCAACAACGATAGGTACGTACAACAAGCGTAATAAAAAATAAAATTTGCTGGCATTGTCCAACAGTTTGTTTGCCACCATATGCCAGCCAGGTTTGCAAGTTGAAAAAAGAAGGGAAAAACATAAAAGCAACAACCAAGAGGTAGAAATTTAATTGATGTCAAGTCGTAAAAAATGCGGCAACATTGCCACGTTTATTTAATTGTTATCAAATGTCTCTTGTTGACCACGCCAAGCGCATATTGAGATACTCTTTCAAATATAGGGTATGTTAGAGTTTCAACAAATGAAAAGTGCGAATTTTGTTGAGACATTTTGTATTACCTTTTCATACCTTTGTAAGTTGCAACTTCAAATAAGTTTCATTGCAATTTATTAAGATCAAATTAAATATAAAGTTTCTTAGTCGGTGTCATTCTGTATGAGTAACAATGTTCGCTTATGTTTGCCACATTGACACATCGTTTGTCGTCTTTCCTTTATCTCTACTCAAACTTACACACACACATACACACAATTTACACGCAGACACAGACACACACACACCGACCCATCACGTGGCAAACTAATTGCTACAAATTAGCGCCTTTATGCTAAGACAACTGGGGCTTGGTAATGGCTAACTGAACATTACCTGACGCTTCAGTTAGATTCTGAGCCGAACTCAACTTGTTCGTTGCGTGTGCCGCCCAATTGTGTCCTGTTTCCACACACAATACTTGTAGACTATAATTGTATGAATGAGATATTTAATGTAAGGACATTTGCATTTCAATGTCAATTTCAAGGAGGCGTATTTTATCAAAATGATAAAACATTACTTTCCTACTGCGCCGACAGAACTATTTGACATATATTGAGTATTCAAATGTTAAGTGACAATATAATAACATAATTGTATTTTATATAATTTTTATAATAAATTTAATTTAAAAATTTATTTGGTTTAATGGATGTGTTTCAATATAAATAACAACAAATATGAGACAGACATTTCCGTCGTTGAATGACTTTAATTTATTTATTTAAGTTGTTTCTTAAAAAGCACACAAAGTATTTCTACATTTATTAGACATACTACGTAATTGAAATACCGACATTTGATTAAATTATCTTATATTTAAATAATACAAAAAAAATATACATATTAAATATTGACTAATCAATTTCAAAAATTATTTCCATTTCAAATGGAGTTGGGGTAATTAAATCAAAGTCGTTAGGCTCAACTGTTGCATGGAAAAGCTTCAAAAACTGCTGTGATGCAAGTCGAAGTAAACAATAAATCACACAACTTTTTGGCAATAAACAAGAGAAATTTGTAACAAATTTGCTACCTCAAATGAGAAGTGTGTCAACATTTTTAATATGCCCCCAAAATGTGGCAGACTCTACAGATTTGGAATTGCCCTGTGGCAGGAACAATTTATGCCACTTCAAGTTAACACCTCGCTGAATGCCCGACGAAGCGCAGTAAATCGTTTATTTGAATTATATTAATTTTTAGGTTTTTTGTCACGCTTGAAATAAATAAAAATAAGAATAATATAAGATGGATCGGGATTTGTTTTTTTAAGCTGGACAGAAACAGACGACAACTTGTGTCGCTGGGTTGTCAGGACAATAACAACAGGAGGAAATAAAACAACTCACAGCAGAGGGAGAAAAAAGGAAAAACTGAACGCGTAATAATAAATGAGAAGTGGAAAAGTTTTGCCGCCAACGTGCTTATTGTCAAGCTCGGCCAGACCATAAAAAACAAACTTCAATAGCAATAAGGCGACAAAAAATGGGCGAAAAGCGAAAACAACAGCAAGAGCAAGAGGCAAAAACATAATGTCGGACCAAAAGAACAACTGGCCAAAAGTTCAAGGCACTGACTTTATAGCTGCAATAATGCCACAAACTGGGAAAGGGGGAAGGGGAAAGGGGAAAGCCAGACCCGCGGGGGAGAATTTGCTGTGGAAAAGGTGAGCCACATGCCAAGAGCCAAAAAACAAAGCGAAGCCGCCGAGTTGCAGCGTGACAGACTCAGGGGCAGCAGAGACAAGGGGAGAAGGGAACGGCGGACAGAGGAAACGTGTTGAGGCACTTTCGCGAGCTAACGAAATGTAACAAAGTGCCAGGCGCAGTCGTCTGCTCTCCGGGTCTATTGTCCGGACAACTGGCCGTTACCGTGTCCATGCCCGTGTCCGTGTCCGTGTCCATGTCGCTAACGGGCCTGGTTTGTTATGTGGCTTACGCCGGAAATTTGTATTTAGGCGGCAGTTCTGCTGTTTTTTCTCTATTTTACTCCGTCCACTGCAGGTTATCGCCAGTTGGCCAGTGTAATCTGTGCCTGAGAGGTCTGGGTCAGTTCAGTCATGAGTCAACCAGACGGACAATATGCTGTGCTTTTAACAAAATCTTAGTTAGGCACAACACAAACCCCATTTTATTGCACTGTAAACCAGAAGAACAAATTCTTTATTAAAATTAAATTAACAGAGAAGGAATTTATTATAACATTGTTTCCTTTCAAGTGTATTTTAATTTAAAAGCGAGTTTTAATTTTCCAACATTGTTTGTCTTTCAAGTTTTTATGTATTTTACAACAACAGACAACAGGAAACAGACAAACAAAAACGATAAATAGACATAAATGTTTGCAAAAAATTGATTATCATCTTAATTTTCTATTTCATTTGAGAAATATTATAAATATGATAAATTTAAAGCATATTTCATTAAAATAAAATGTGATTTTGCTGCCTATACAGCTTTGAAAATAATTATATTTTTGAAGAAAAAATACAGATTAAGTATTAAATAATTATTTTCAGAAGAAATTATCATTTCCGCTTACGCTGCGTTTTTTACTTATTAATAAAAATAAGTAAATAAAATTAAATAAATATTTGTAACTTAAGTTAATTTACAATTTTTTATTTATGATGGGATTTTGAACATGAGTATTGTATGGGTTGCGCTTTAGTAGCCTTGAATAAATATCAAATATAGATTAATTTAATCATCAATTGGATCGGTAGCTTTACACAATGGTGCACTGGGAGTACTCTTAATGATACAATGTCGCCAAGGACAATGACAAAAGGACACAAATAGACAAATGGGCAAATGGTGCGATATTTATGAGCACGCAACCTCTGACAAGTTGACGCTCTGAGGGACTCAAAGGCCAAACAAATGACGGAGTGACGGAGTGGCAGTCGGCGTACGCATTAATAGAGTCCATAGAAAGACAATAGTTGAAAATTAACAAATGAATGGAAATTACTTAAACAAACTCATTAGCGTGTTAAAGTCAAAGGCGTTCATCAAACTGCCCGCACATTGTTGACACCAATTGTTTGGCCGTGTCCTCCCTTCCCGAACTCCCTGCTCCCTGTGGAAATTAAAATAAAGCCCAAGGGGCGAGTCAGGTGACTGGTCTATATAGGACAGCCCAAAATTGCAAGGGTTGGCAGCAGTTTTAGCGTTTTGAAATTATTACCTCGTCTAAATATTCGAGCAACGCCTCGACGATTGTTCTTTGCTCGCCTCCCATGTCCATTGAATAGCACCCACTTTTTTCCTTGCCCCACTGCATGTAATTAAATTTTCCAACCTTCATGAGTTAAGCATAGTAATTTTGTGCCACATTTACGTAGCCTTGCTCAACTTCCACAGCCTTACTTTCAATTGACATAAATGTGACGGGTAGTCTGTCCACCTGACATCAATGAAGATTGACCTGTAACTAGGAATGACAGTGGGTGGAAAGGAGTACAGAACGGCAGACGGGCAGGTGAATAATTGATTTAGCTGACAGCCCGCATATCTATAATTTTCATTAATTTTAATTGGCATAGTTACAAAAGTTGTTAAAGTGTTATGTCGCCTGCAAAGTTGAAAGGTAAATCGTTGTTGGTTGTGCAATCCACCTGAATTGATTATATTCATTTTAAAGCGATTTTAAGAAATAATGCAAATAATATTTACTTCATAATCTGTTTTTTATTAAGTCTGAGCAATCGCTTTAATTGTGTTTTTGTTTAATTATAATTATAATTAATACGTATACGCAATTTATACACTCCGACCTCATAAATGTGTTTTGACAAAATTAAAAAATCACAGTCATTTTATTTTCATTTTTTTTTTACAATTGAATAGGTTATATATAATAAAAATAATGTTTCTTTCTTTTTGCTTGTTTTATGGATCATATCTCAAAATATTAAATAAGATAAGTATCAATACAAAATGTATATATATATTTATGCTAAACAAAGTGTGTAAAATTTTGAATTAGTCACTTCTTGACTTACTTCATATTTATATGCTTCCTTAAATCAAAGTTAATTACATGATAATACAATAATTATGTCGAATAAGCACTTATCAGAGCTAGTGTATTTTAAAGTCGGGTATGCTTTTCGTTGCTTGTAATCTGCCTACTTTGTCCTGTCACATTTGAGTGTTGTGCGATTAATGACTTAATTAATTAAAAATTATTCACAATCTTCAAAAAAAAAATTGAACGTCAAATAAATGATTATTCGATTTTGATACCCTCCTTGATATTCTGTCGTTGTTGACGCACTCCCTCTTGAGGGATGACAACCAGGAGTTTTCTTTGCAATGTCTATCAAAAATATTAAAAATATTTCAAAAATTTCGCATCAATTTAATTAAAAATTTTAAAGTTGTAGGACGCTTTTTGGAATGTTCTTTTGATTTGACTCGATGTCAACTATTTAGCTGATGCATTTACCAGGACAACAAGATGATACCAAGAATCCAGATGGGACTGAAACGATGCTTCCAGGCGCATCCAAAAGGAATGTTTTCTTCGTTGGGCAACATTTTTTGCAGAAATCAAAGTGATGAGTGTGAGGTGAACTGGACACGAATTCCGACACGACGACAACAGTTGAGTTCACTTAGGCAGGAGGACTTCGATGTGTTGGTGATCGGAGGAGGCGCCATTGGCTGCGGCTGTGCCTTGGAGGCAGCAACAAGAGGTCTCAAGACGGCGCTGATTGAGGCAGGAGACTTTGGGAATGGGGCAAGTTGCAAGTCAAGCAAACTTGTGGAAGGTGGCAGCTCGTATCTTCAGGCTGCAATTCAAGGGGCAGATCTACAGCAGATCTACATGTTGCAACAGGTGCTGACCGAACGTGCCACAATGCTGAGGATCGCGCCCCATCTGAATCGAGTGCAGCCAATGCTGATGCCCATCTACAGCCCGTTGCGACTGCCATTCTATTGGCTGGGCCTAAAGGTCTACGACGCCATGGCCGGCATGGCCAATGTGCGTGCCTCTCACTTTCTGTCCCAGGAGGATACCCTCAATGAGTTCCCTCTGCTGCGTCGTCAGGGGCTTCTCGGCTCGTTGGTGTACTACGACGGGCAGATGGACGATGCTCGTATGTGTCTGGCGTTGGCCATGACAGCTGCTAAAAATAATGCAACAGTGGCGAACTATGTTAAGTTGCAGAAACTTATGCCGCCTGAGGACAATCAAGGCTGCAGGAAAGCTGTAGTCGAAGATACGCTAACCAAATCCCCATTTATGATCAGCAGTCGGTGTCTGATCAATGCGACTGGTGCGGGAACGGATGTGGTGAGAAAACTGGATGACTGCAAAGTCAATTCCATAGCTCTGCCCAAAGTGGGCACCCACATCGCCCTGCCCGGTCACTTTGGTTCGTCCCACTGTGGTCTACTCTTTCCCAGCCAACAGTTGGGGGAGGAAACTATGTTCATGCTTCCCTTTGAAAATCGTGTCCTTGTTGGAAGTGTCTATGTTGAGCCGGAAGAGTCCAAGTGCTTTACAACAGCCCCAAAGATCGAACAGATCGATTGTCTGCTAGCACAAACGAGGGAGGTCTTAGATGATTGCGCTCTTCTTCGGCCGGATCATGTGCTCAGCGCCTGGACGGGTGTAATGCCCTCCATAATGTGCCCCACATCCAATCGTAATGAGGGCGAGGAGTCCGACATAGAGCTGGTGCCCAACTTCCTCATCGAGGTGAGCGGCAACCAGATGATTACCTTGGCAGGAGGACGTTGGAGCTCCTACCGTGTAATGGCCTCCGATGCCATCGATGCGGCCATTGAGCATTGCTGTCTGGAGCCACAAATTGATGTGAGTTCCACGCAGAATTTGTTGCTCGATGGAGCCGAAGATTATTACAGCATGTTGCCCCTGGATTTGGTACAGCACTACGATCTGCCCATGGATGTGGCACAACATCTGTCCGAATCCTATGGCTGCAATGCCTTTCAGCTGCTCATGAAGACCACGCAATGTGATAGACAAAGACTGCATCCCCATTTCCCCTACATCAAAGCCGAAGTGGACTATGCCTGCCGAAGGGAGTACGCCTGTCAACTGGTCGATGTGATTGCTCGTCGTCTACGTGTGGCTTTTGTGGATGCCTCGGCGGCTTACCAGATGCTGCCCACCGTGCTGGAGATCATGTCCAAGCCCCTCGCCTGGGATGAGCATGCACAAGAGCTACAGCTTAAGGCTGCCAAGCAGTTCCTCATGCAGCAAATGGGTCTCGGCTCTGTTGTAAAGTACAACCCGCTTTTTACGGACCAAAAGGAAGACATCAAGGCATCCAAAAGTCAAGAGAGTGTTGCAAAGTCCGACTCTAACTCCCGTGAATACAGAAGAACCTTAACAAAAGCCAGCACAAGTACTGACATTGGAAGCAACAACCAGACGGACATTGCCTATCATCCCATCACAGCAATCGCAGATACTGTTGAGGAAACGAGGGCAAACACCACTGAGACTTCAGAGATTACAACTTCTGGACCTGTGTATCGAAATAACATGGATCCCAAACGAGTGGTTGTTCCTGTCCTTAATAATACTATCACATCACTATCCGATGAGATGCAACCCTTCAGTGGTAGTACCTCTGATATGATGAATAGTCGTCACCCTGATTCTCTAGCTGGTCGTATCTCACGATTCCAAAGTAGGGATAGAGCTCCATTGAAAACCTCAAGTCTTAAGTGCGAAGCTCAGCCAACAAGACAGAATGATCTGGACCAAACCATGGGAACTACCGGAAAAATAGATAAACTAAATAGTATCAAACCCATTAACAACAAAGCTGGAGTAACTCACCAACAACAAACTGTCGACACGGTTTCTAATGACAACCCTGGCTATTTTTCTAGCTCCCAAGCTGCCCAGTCATACAAAGTGAGTGATAATGAAATTCCAGTTGCCAAAAAGAAGACCACAGTGACAAACCAAGCAGTTAATAATAATACTCTGCCGGGTGGTCCCAGTCTCTCCAAAACTGTTGGCAATATCAGTACTCCAAACCAGCATCCAAAACGTATTGCGACACACATCATAACAGGAACTGATGTTATCAGAAAGGTAAACCAAAACAGCACAACTAAATATCTCAAAAGTAGAGTGGATAAATTTAATACTTCCAATACGTTTAAGAAAGACACTACCCCAAAAACAAACTCAACTCCTTTTGAAAGAGAAACTAACACAGCCTACATTTGGGAAACCAATTTGGCAACTAAAGAACCGTCGACCCACAATTACAGACACAATGATGTCGATTTCGGTCAATTCAATGACGATATTGTCGGTACTTTCGATTCAAAAACCTCAAGCTGTAGTGAAGGCATTCCAGATTCATCTAACAGAGGTAGTGCTCCAGCTCAACATCCAAGAAGTACGATCACGATACAAAGGCGCATTAAAAAATGCCCATCAAAGACAAAATCGCTATGGGGACAAGATACTGACGAACAGCTGCGAAAGGAAAGACATTTTGTACGCGAAAATGAGACTCCAAATGTCAAAAATACTTTAGTCATTCCAGAAACAGATAACAGAGTTTTTACTTCAGTTCAAAGTTCCAAAAATAACTGCTCAAATAAGAACTGTTTGGAAATTTCCCCCTCAAAAACGAAAGCGCCACTAGAACAACCTACTGAAGTACAGCCGCTTAAGGATAGTCATTTCGTAAGGGGAAATAAGGTTCCAAACGTTAAAAGTTCAACAATCGGCTTAAACACATTTAGAAGAGGTACTGATTTAATTCACCACCAAAAACCAAATACCTCAGACAGAAACTATATGGAAGTGGCTACCTCAAGGTCAAAACCAACAACACAACGACAGCCATCGGAGGCCCAGATCAGCAAGCGAAAACTTTTCATAAAGAAAACTAAGTATCCGCAGAGTACTAGAAGTACTCTCGACGTTAATTTAAGCTACTCAGACACAAGCAGTAATAGATTTTTCAATGCCAATAATCAAAAACGCATTAGCATGAACAAAAGAAGAACTGGCAACTCTCCCTGGGTTACAAAAGCACCAGCAATGCGGCTGCAGTCGTTATTTTATAAGGACAAACATTTCGAAATACGGAGCGAAGATCCAAACATCAAAGGCCCTGTTGAAAGTAAATCAAAAATACAAGAATCATCGAGCAGAGGAACATCTTCAGTGCACCATCGAAAAGAGCTTTTCAAGGGCAGAATTCAAGTCAAGGAAAGCAAGGATCGACCCACGAGTAACACCTTCAATAGATCTGACGAAAAGCCAAAGTTGAGTTGACCCCAATAATATATCGCAAAATTAAGCATAAATTTCTATTTTGAATCAGAAGGTTAAGTTAAGTCTGTAGAGTCCAGAAATATGCCTATTGTTTAATATCTCGTGCTCAGACACTTTGAAACACTTGTATCATGATCAAGTGTCTTTATGTTTGGAGCAAGAGAATATCAAATCGATAGGAATACATTTTTTTTAATAATAATAATAAAAATAGATATCAAATATGTCAAAAATAGCTTAAGTATTTATAAAATGCAATAGAAGGTAATTAAAACTTTTCAAAATTATCAATGGAAAACATTACTTGGATTAAAACATATCAAGGGCCATACAAGTCAAGATCAAATATAATTCAAATCTTGCTCCATTAAATTTAAATTTAACAACATTTTAGGTAATAACAAATTTAAAGGAATAATACAAAAAATATATAAAGCAATATTTATTCACAATTTGCTATAAAAGAAAGTCATTTGCGTAGCTAACGAGCAGCCATTAGTCAAAATGAGAGGCACTTAAACTCATCAGACACGGCACAGACGCAATTCTTTAAAAACATACCGCCAAATCAGCCAATAAATAAGGCAATATATGACCGATAAGCATGTTCAGAAACGCCTTCACTCATGCCCATAACAATAATTTAAAATGGAAAAAAACAAAAATCGCTTCCGTATAACATCTGCATCCTTCGGGTCTCAATATTCCCCAGCAAGCAAATTTGGCTAATTTATTAAAAACAAATAGAAATAACAATGACAGCAGCAAATTGCCAAAGTAACGCCAATTGAACAACGGCTCAAAAATAGAAGAAAAAAATATCTTAACGACTTTCAATGGAAAATCGAAACCAAATATGGAGCTAGTGTTTTTTGACATTTTTGTCGCTGTTTTCGTTTGCAGATTGAGGCACAAATTGCCAATTAAGTTGCCAGACAACATCATGTATTTGTCAACATACATATGTGTATCTTATTGATCTGTTAGTAAAAGTGCTTAAAAATATAAATGAAAATATGCTCAATTTAATTCAATAAATCTATAATTTTTTTATAATTTTAAAATGAAACGACTGTGAAGCTAAAAACGCTGTAACTAGGAAAAGATTGTATTGAAAATTAGGTTTATAGAGAATAAACACTTTCAATCAACTGCCCCTTATTTATAAAAATTTGAAGTTTCTTATTGTATAAAATCTTGATACAAAAATTACATCAATTTTCATAGTGCTAAAATGTAAAATGAATTTAAATTACGAGCACTTGAAATATTGCATTCACTTTAAATTTAACCTTAACACGCATTCATTACCAATATAATGCTATTTCGCCTGCAGTGCCTGGGTAGACGTACAGGCGCACTATAGGTCATAAACAAACCTATTTGGAATGGTCTAATGTGAAACACTTTCACTTTCAATCTCACTCCTTTCTCCGGCTGAAAATTTAAGAAAGCTCTGCTATCGGTTAGAATTTTTATGCTGATTAGCTTCGTTAACAATTTGCAGCACGCGAAACTATTTCAACAATTTCAACTTGAAGTCGGGCCGGGCCTGGCCGGGCCGGGCCACAAATGGTCTACGCCAGTGTTGGGAAACGCTCGGAGTCAGTAAAATAATTTTAATAAGCTTTGCCGCGCGCTGTTTGAGGAAGTGCTACGTACTCTTAATATAGAAGAATGCACGCGGAACGCACGCGAGTTTGTAATATTGAGAAAATTCTTTCTCGCCAGCGAACCGCAACTATTAAAAAATACACACAGACACGCATACTTAGTCCCTTGTATGTAGTGCTTGTTATAATGCAGTCAAGGACATTTAGAAGAGGCGGAAAAAGAATGCTTTAAAAAAAAATAATAAAACAAAAAAATCAGAAACACAAACATTTCCCTGACAGGAAGTATCGCACAAAATGGGAAGAGAAGCAACAAATATTTAAACTTCAAACGGAAATAACAAGAAAATAGTATGCAATAAAATGTGTTTCTCTGTACTCTCAAGACGGGGCCCTTAGAAAAGTAATAGAAATCGGCGTGTGTGTGTCATGTGTGCTTTAAATTATGTTATAGTTTGTGTATGTGAAGGTATGAAAGTTATTAGACAATGTGAGTTGTCATGGTATTTTATAAGTAACACTAATATATATGTATGAGTATAAATTGAAGATTAATGAGCTTAATTGGGTCTTTAATCATTTTTGAAATAGTTTTTAAAGGACAAGTTTTAAATTTTGCTAATGATTTAATCATGATTTGATTCAGATATTTTCTATAAAGAATATTCTTTATATTCTTGAGAGATATTTATAAATTGAACAGTGATTTCCAAAAATTTAATAAATTTATATAACTAATCTATTCGTATTTGGGCTGTATTAGTCAATTTTAATCCTAGGTTTTTTTTTTTTAAATTTGTCGTTGCTCTTTAGGTATTCAAATAATGGTATTCAAATAATGAGTAAGTCAAAAATCTTATTTTCTTAATTTGTTTCAGAATTGACCACAATTGGAATGAATCTTAAAACCTTAACATTATCATACCTTTTAAATGGATACATAAATACAATATTTTTCACGAAATTCGCCACACAACTGAGAAATAACTATAACTATTCTTTTGTATGCACACACTGTAAATATATTTTTTCGCTTTACCATGCATAAAATTATAATATATCTTCAGATACAAGTAGCAGTACGAGTATCTACAAAACAGGACTTGGCAATGGTCTGGTAGTGTGGGAGTGGTGGCCAGAGGTGGCAGTAAAACAGCGAGTAAGATCCAAGGACTGGCACATTGGGCCAAAACGATAAGTGACAAACATGTAAGGCAAGCAAATGTATATTTTATACAGATGACATGACTGAGGGGCATCTGAGATGCACAACTGTCAGATAAGTGCGGAGAGCATTTTGCAGAGCATCTTTGCCCGCAGGTGACAAGCTAAACGTCTTGTAAGCATTTGCATTTGTACACAACGAAAAAATAAAAGATACTCAACCTCTTGTGTGAGCATGATAAAAGCAAATTTGCTCAAAATAAATAAATAACTAAAGCAAAAGACAGCAACAGCGAAAAGGAACATACTTTATCTGCAGTTCACTTCGGTATCCGTTGTCTTTCTGGCCAAAAGACCCGAAGACTTCAAAAGGGTTGTTGTTGTTGTTGGCTTTGGCTTAAAGCATATTTGATTATGTCATAAAATATGTTTAACGATGTAGGCCCTCTGTTTGCCAGGCAAAATATAAATTGAGGAAATATGCAAATACACTTCAGTCAACCCATCAAAACATTTCCAATTTATTTTCCTGCTGAAAATTATTTTCATAAATTTCTTCATTTTTTTTTAATATGAAAAATTTAGACTCTTTTCCTGTTTACATAAGGAATCAATAAATGTATATGGACAAACCAATTGAAGTTCGCAGGGACTGATAGAGCTGCAATAAATTTTTCCTCTTAATTTTTCCTAATAGAAAAAATAAATAATTTTCTTTGTAGCTTCTGATTGTTTTCATATTTGTTGATGAAATTTTATTAGATTCTCGTACGAGAATCAATAAAGAAATTCAAAAATTGACTAACAATGTGTTTAAACTGTGTGAATGTTCATATTGTTCGTTTATCATTTCTGTATTATTATTTTTAGTAAATTTTTACGTAATTTGTGGTTTGTAAATTGTTTGCATTCATACCATTTCTGTTATGAATTACAAAAAATTATATAAGCAATTATGAAGAAATTAGGTCAATTATATGACCAATATTAACAGGATTTTTTTTATCAAGTATATTGTACTGCATTTGGAAATTTATTTAAATAATTATTTATTGAATATATGAATACTTAAAAAGAATAACAATTCTTCCAATTGATATTTTGTTATAAATATTGTAATTATTGTAATCGAAAAAATGAGTAAAATAAAATAAATAAATATTTAATTGGGTCTATCATACTTTTATAGAAACGCATATTCATGTTCATTTTGGACAACAGACGTTTCATAAATCCATGTAATCTTGAGAGAAACTTCAGAATCCGATTATGTGGAGTTTAAATAAAGTGCTTATATACTTATGTCATAATTAAACGTAACATTTCATCCGGTTGGGCGCCAGACCACAGTGTTTAGTGTTCAATCAATTAATCCTTAAGAAGCCCATTAAAAAGAGCTCATTAAATTATCAAAGCACTTACCCTTTGAAGGTATCTCTGCCAGAGTGGGCGACACAGTCATCATTAGCAGCACAGCGGATATGGCGTTGATAATGAGAGCGCAAGCAGCTAAACGCCCATTGGCATGGGCCCGTGGGCGTGGCCGTTGTCGTGGTCGTGGTCGCATGTTCGGAGTCAAGTTTCGATAAATCTCTGCAATGGGCAATGGGCAAAAATTGTACACGAAAATGCGAGAGGCACACAAAATATATACGAGTGGTGTAAAGTGGTTCATAGGGTAATGGGTGGATAACGAGTAGGTGCCGTTACTGCAGGCTCTCGCAGAGGCAGCAAACGTTTTCACCTTTAATCACTTAAATGGCGCGTAATCAACAGCAAAAACAACAACTACAACAAGAACAACAACGAGAGCATTGCAATCAACACCAAGCGTCGCCGACAGCATTGAAATTGAGCGTCATGATGGCAAGGATGATGACGTGCGGGTTTGCCAGCACTTAACGGTGAAATGGAGGCGGCAATGGCAACGTCAATGGCGACCCAGCCCGGATCCGGATACGGATGCGTAGCGTTTCGTTTTCAAGCAAAAGTCTAAATACAGTGTTGTTGTTGTTGTTGATGTTGTTGTTTGTGCCCTTACTATCGGCTGTTTCTACATAGTTCAGCTTTAGCTTTTTGACTCTGCCAACGTTTGTTTGCTTGCCTGTGTGTGTGTGTGTGTGTGTGTGTGTGTGTGTGTATTGAGGAGAGGTTGCTGGGTGGAGGTTGGTTTGTAAGGCTGTAGTCGAGTTAGCCAAGTACATTTTGAGGCGTTGTTTTGACGCGATTCAGCCTGTCTTTGTTGTTGTTCCTGCCGTCTAGATTAAGTTGAGACAATTAAATGAAATATACTTAGACAGCATTTAGACAGTAATTTGATTTTGTAACTTGATTTCATTGTGACGACCAACTTTTGGCAAACGATTTAAGGTTTACTGAATTATGACTGAGTTTATTGACTGAGCTGTCGACTTTAATAAATGACGTTTTATTTGCTTTAACGGATTGACTATAAAAGCAACTATAGAACAATAATTTCGACAATAGTTTAACTGCATTGTATTTTTAATACTTTTTTAAATACTAAATATTTAAATATTAAAGTATTCTACAATGTTTACAAGAATATTAAATTATTTAACTAAATAGTTTCATTTCATTTTTAAAGTTTCGTTTTTTTTAAAGATAACTTTAAGTTTTTTATCCAGAAATTTCGAAAGCAAATGCATTAATTTGAAAAACTAATTTCTTTTCATAAACATATTAAAATATTGTACTTTAACAATCAAAATATATGAAAGTACTGACGCTTTGAGTAAGTATTTTTTTTTAGTTTTAGCTAAAAATGCAGTACATCTGCAGAATTGCTTGCGGCTCAATTTCTTTTCACTGAAATTTGTGATGTCAAGCTGTCGTCGCTGTGTTTGCGAGCAAATCAAGTTTGACAAATGAAATGATTACACAAAGTAAACACAAAACCACCTGTCAGAGAGAGGAGCTGCTGCCTGCACAAAAAACTTGCCCAAAAGCCAAACAAAAACCTAAACGAAAATGTAGTGGTTAAAGGGAAAGAAGTGAAATCCTGAAATGGGAAAACGGCTAACGGATTGGGGTAAAAGGAAAGAAAGCGGCAGCTGAGAACATGGCAACATTTTACAAGCGGAAAGCCAAAGGAATATTATAAGCAACAACAACGATAGCCGACAGCAAAATGCCAAAACCGAAACGAACCCCAGCGCACCGCAGAACATCGCACCGCACCACACCACACTGAAAATGCATGCCTGCAAAATGGCAATGGCAACACTTCCGCTTCCGGCGCTGCAGGCGTCATCGCACAGTTGGCAAAACGTTAAGCAAACTCAAAGGCAGCGCCGACAGACGAACCCAAAACATAACAAAGCTTGTTAGTGTTCGTCCCCAAAGCGCTGACAACAACAACAGCAAAGAGAATGTGAACAATTTTTGGAATTTCTTGTGCCAGTTTGATAAACTAGCAAATACCCCACATATATGTACGTGTATATAACTAAAAACAGCTCAATAAATAGATATTAAATTAAAACTATAAGATTATAACAATCTGTTACTTTTATAAGATAGCGATCAACCATAAATAAAAATAATAATTTAAATAAACTTCAAAGAAAATAGGGAAAATCTTGTAAAATATCTCAATAAAATTACATTCGACAAAATCATGGAAATAATGATGGATAATCGAATGCTTAAATCATTTAGTATCTTTGAGGTAATATAAATATTTTATATACACAGCTCATGAAAAATAAAAATATTTTGATGATAACTCTTAATCGAGTTACTATACTTAACTCTTCGCAGTCTCAATCTTCCAAAGATATTATCAGAATAAATCTAAACGTATCAAAATATTAGTCAAAGTAAGTTATACAATTTGAAATTAAAAATTATTTATTTCAAATTCTAAGAAAACATAGATAAGGGTAAACATAATTTTTTTCTAAGCTTCAGTAACTGTACTGCAGAAAAAATTATCTGTTTAAACCTTATTTAGCGTTGGAAGGGTATAAAAGCAAATGCCTTTGGGTGTGGGCAGTGGTCCAGACATGAAAAATGGCGACGAAACGTACAAAAATTTTAAAACGCTTTTAATATTAAAGCTTTGGGATAGAAAGACACAAAGGGACAGAGGCAGAGGCTCAGCCCAATGTTGCCACCGGAGGTGGAACAGCCAACAAAATGCAACACGGCAGAAACTATAAAAACAACAACTAGCATAACAACAATCGGTAGGCATGCGGTGCATGCAAAATGCCGCGAATGCCTGAAAATACAGGGACAAAAAGTGTAGGCAAAGTGAAAGGAAAAAAAAAAATGGAAGACATTCCATAACACGGCAGGCAGGTAGTGCTCTATGGAGTGTGCTGGTCCTGGTGCTGGTGCTGACTATATTCTTCTGACGCTAGAACTGGGATTCATTGGTAGCTTCCATGGCCCGCTGGCTTTTGGACCCCTTCGTGACGAAAATGTTTCGCTTAACTGGATTTTCAAATATTTATTGCAACAAATTATTTTGCTGGTTACATGTCTCCTGACTCCTCTATCCTCTCCCTCCCTCTGTCTATTCCTTCCCATTGTATTTGAGTGGTTTTTATGGCCATTTAGTTTGTTTCATTGCAGCACCAGGATTTTAAGTTGAGTTACGTTTTGCAACTTTTTGCAACAATTGCCAACAAATTAGGTTATTACAAAAATACGGGCATTTAAATTGATATTAAATAAAACTGTTAAATGGTGCCATTTGAAACATATTTCTTTGGTATGGTCTTGCTTTTATCCATAAGTAATAAACTCGTCATATAGTTTGTAATAGATAATAATAATATCTATATTAAATTATAAAAAATTTAACTAATATAAATAGGTGAATATAAATACACATTTAAAGTAAATGTTCAATTTGGAATAAATCAGATTTCTGGAATCTTTTTATTTTTTTGGCAACTTAAAAATAATATATATACCTATTGTTAAAAATAAGAAAATAATAAAGTTAAAATTAAAAAAAAAAAGTAAAAATTTTATTTTGCACCTCATCTCCTTAAAAACCTTTCTCTCTTATCACGTTCTGCAAATCAATTGTCTTCCCTAGACTTTTCCAATTGTTTCGAGCAAAAGTTTTAACGTAAACAAACAAACAAACCTAGATGTCGGCAAATGTATTTAGCCAACTACAAAATACATATGTATATGTATGTATATGTATGTGAGTGTAGTTGCAGCAGACAGAAACAGAAAACAATTTCTAATTACATCAAATTAAGAACACACACGTTGCAAGTTGTGAAGTTGAGTAACGGGTTCCGGTTGCACACGACAAATGCACGGGCAAAACTTTCACTTGATGCGTTCAAAACTTTTGCGAGGGCTGCCAGAAGCTGACAATTAATGGCAACACTGACAACAACGACAGCGGCAGCGACAACGACAACGAGACCGAGAACTGCGACAATAGTGCGACGAGCAACATTTCGTGTTAAATCGTTTGATAACGTTGCTTAACGTAAGCGTAAAGACGTAAACAATTCGCGTAAGCTCGCTAAAAACCCGCGTTACAGTTACACAGAAATATTTGGTTTAACTTTGAATCCAAAGAACACATAACCGTCCGTTCAGATGGAAACCCGATGCACGACTGAACGTCAATGGCGTTGACTCGATTGGTGGAAATGCGGAAGTCTCAAAACGAACAAACAGTGCACATCGTTTCACTTCGTGCCGTACTCGTGTCGCACTCGGCTTTTCGAACTTCGAAACTGCGACAGTAAGAGACCTTTTCGTATCGAAATGAAGAGCTTACACTGGAAGGATTTACAACATTCCTTGTTAGCGAGAGAGTGAGAGGCAGGTGGAGAGGAGAGGAGAGGTTGCCCGTAAGACTTTTAAATATTTGCCTTAGTTGCTTAGTGCATTGATAGGCGCACTGTGCTCTCAGCATTCTGATACGGCAGTTGATTGGTTACCTCGGGTTAGGCTTTAACGCTTCCCATAACCACATATTTATACTCTTTGCGAATTTTTAGCAAACTCAACTTATTTTCTGCATAACAATAAAATAATTCTAAATACAAATTTAATTTCATTCTTTAATAATAGAGACTATCAAATGTGCTGCAAACTACAATTCCATACTATGGCATTAATTATTTCTTAAATCCTATTCTAAAAAAAATAATAATATTTCACTTATAATGTCTTCGAGCTTTGCATGATACTTACATATTCATTCAAATAAGTATAACTTTAATTTAATATGTATTTTATATAATTGAAACCAGTGCATTACCTTAACAACTAGTTTTTTAATGCATTGTTGACTTCATTGGCATTAAAAGATAAATGCAAATGCATTGTTCATAGTAGTGCTCATGATATGAATTTTCACTAGCAATACAAAAATTAAATATAATGACAATTTTACATTATTAGACATATCAACGATAATACGTAAACGAAGCATTTGTTTTGCAAGACTTTCATTTCCTTTATTGTTATTTAAAAAATTAATTTTACTGAACTTGCGAATGATGAAAAGTTGAAAATTTGAATATTTTCAAGAGTTTTATAATTTTACTTGTCTGGATTAAACAATCTTATCAATTTACTTATTTAGATACACTTAATTATTTATCTTGAATGTTAACAAACTATATACAACTCGTTTCATGTAGTCAAATTAGTAAGCGGATTTAAAATACTCGTTTAACTACATAAATTGGCTTATCTGCAACGCACACACAAAATGTTGTGTGGCAATAACAACTGGTGACAAGCTAGTGGCAAAAGTGGCAACCACAATAAAAGTATTCCACATACGCAGCGTGGACTGGAGTTATTTAGATAAACACAACTCGGTAAACTAGAATCCTGAAGCTAGTTTCCCAACGCAAACTATATCAGGAAAATTAAACTAAATAAAAATGCCTTTGTTTCAAGTCAATTCTATGGAAAATATTTAAAGCAGCGTCTGTTGCGAAAGCTTGACCAGCATTTTATCACAGCAAAGCGGCAACAGTTTTCCTCGGCCAGGCATCATTTTTCACCATAAAAAGAAATAACAAAAAAACAATACAAAGAAAAAGGGACCAACAACAGAATAACGAGGCAACGTTGATGACGACGATGATGATGGCAACCAACAACTTTGACAAACGGCAACGTCACAACTTGGGGTGTCGAGGTTAGACAGGGCTCTGAATCTTCCTCTATCTCCCAACCTCCCTTGATAATATTTTTGGGCATTGCTTGGCTTTGTGTGTGTCTGCCCGTCGAATCCATTTCAAAGCGCATTATAACGTATTAAGAGGCTTAGCGCAAGGTCTACACATTTTTAAACTGTCCATCAAAAACAAAACGATTTCGCAGTTTGTACTCGAAAATAGTGCTAGAAAGCTGAAATTTAAAGCCAAATAATAAATAATTTGCATTATAATGTAAAATCATTAAGAGCAACTTTTAGTATGGAAATTTGGATATCTCTTTTTAATCATTTTAAATAATAGTTATCTAAACTGATTAAATAATCTAATTAAGTGCCCGACAAATAAAGAAAATGTAGTCCTTAATAATAACATATAAATATTATTAAAATATAATACTGCATAATAAATCGAGTCTGCAGAACGATACTGATGATCGAGATTGGCGACTCTTGAAACAACTGCTCCTTGCATTTACATGCAAACAAAACTTAAATTTATATAAGTTTTTAAATTTTAAATAAATACTGTACCCTTACTACATTTTTTAAATAGAAGGAGAGCTTCAGTTTTATAATTGTTTTATTTAAAAATTGTTATTAAATAAGTAAATTTGACAAATTTGTTTAACTTATTTTGATTGCCTTTTTATATGGCTTAAATTTTAAGCCAAGCTCAAAGAACTCTTTGGAATTGCGACATAGAACCAATCCTTTTGGCAGTAGTACGTGTTTATCCTACTCCTTGCATTCACATTGCTTTTACTCCACTCCTTAAGGGGTACACCCCTGGTACGACATTTAGCTGCATTTGAACGGTGTCGCTTCTGCTCTCGTATAAGAAACGATACCCAAAAGTGCGGGCATTAAATGAAAGTTGCACTTGCTTTTCGTTTTCCGTTTCCTTTGCCCTGTTCCATTTCTTTTCTTCTCAAATTGGCGTAAACTTCAAGCACATAAAAAGTCATAAGTAGGGGAGGAGGCGAAAATGGAGGGGTAATGCAATCCTTTCTGTTGCTGCCTTTGGCAAAACAGCACCCAAGTGGCAAGTGTCAATTGATTTCCAGGGATGTGGCACTGGCCGTGGCACTCTGTGCATGTGTGTGTATATGTGTGTGCTTGTTATTAAAGCGCATTAGCAGAAACAACAACAAGAAAGAGCGCTGATTGCATTAAAAGCGCAAATAGCTGCTAAAATTCAAAAGCTAGACAAATATGCAAGGAAATATCAAAAACAAAAAAATGGCTAAAGCCTTAGCCAGCTTACCAAAATGTGAGACAAACACAAAAGCAAAATGCACACATTTTCAGAACAGTTGAACAACTTATACAGCTCTAAAGTCTGTCAAGGTACTTAGGCAAACTGAAGTTGATTATGTCCCTCCCCCATACCCGTCTCTTTATCCCACTTTAACACCGTATAGATCCAATATATTGCCAATTTTTTTCTGGCTTTTGTAAAATTTGAAACACAAGCAGATTTGTGCTCAGGTCAAAGTAAAAATACGAGTCTTAGCAAAGCGCTAGCCAAATGACTCGTATTGTTCTCATCTTATACTAACGTAAGCTTTCTGACCACAAGGTACTTTTTACTGAAACGAAATGGTTCTTAATTAAAGTTGACTTTGAAGTAGAGTTTAAGATTCTCAAGAACGCCTTAAGCTCATCATATATCTTACCGTCCTTTAATTAAGGAATGAATTAGTTTATTACATTTATAATATACATATAATGTGATTTGGTTAAAATCAAATATGATTTTTCTTACTAACTCAAAATGTAAGTATCATATAGCTTTTTATTTACTTTCCAATTCTACAATGAGAGTGTTTATTCTTTACCCCTTCGTTTAAAACAATACAAATCTTTCAAATAAAATATATTTTTACAGTATTACCAATAAGACTGAACAATTTCGTATTAAATTAAAATACTTTGATTATTTTCGCAATAATACTCTTATTATATTCACCACAGATTCAATGAAATGGATATTGAATTGCATATTTCATTCTATGAAAGAAAAGTTCGGAATCTTCAAACTCGAATAAAAATAAATCTCGGAGCAGTTTTTGTGTGTCGGACACAGGTCGACACTTAAATAAATCAGATTAATGTGTACTTAATATCTGCCATTAAGTTTTTATTACACTTCCCCGAGCCACACATACACACATAACCGCACACACGCACACTCAGTAGATGCCGAACAGGTACATAAATCGGAAAACCCGTTAAACCCAAATAAAATATGTCAATTGGTTGCGATCAAATAAACGGTTTTGTATACCCATAATTCCTTACTATTCCAAAGGAAGGATTTCTTTCAGATGAAAAGAAAGTTGAATAAATTGTCTGCTGTGTAAATGTGAAAATTATAAAGGAAATACATATATTTGTAGCATACTTTTGGGGGTAGAATAAATAACGTTATTTCAATTCAAGATATAAATATGACCAGAATTTTTGGGAATTTTAAATTAAGTATTTCTAAAATTTAAAATTTAAAGTGGATAGTTTCACCATTGTGCCAAGCTTATCTGTAACTTTAAAATCATGTAGGTAAAGGAAATAAAGTAAAACCCAAAACTAGATCCTAGTTTAGACGTGGCCAATACATTTGTGGCATTGCCCGGTGAATGCAGTCAGGAATTTCCTGTTTTTGGTTTTAACAACTCGACACTCCAACTTCCTCCGTTATTTCTGAATAAATCGAGCGCGCAGCTTCTGTGTGTTTTTCAATTTAATCGCAACCAATTTTCAGGGGTTTTACCGCTGCTTTTCATGTTGTTGTCGAACTCGTACTAGTACTGTTGCATTCCGTTGAACTTCGCGAATTTTCCATGCCAAGCTTTGTGTTTTTGGTTTGTTGCTACGTGATTTATGAATTGGTGATTAGTGGCCTTCTATGGAAGGCAGCCATAATTGTGTCCGATCTGAAAATCAATGCCGCCAGAGCAACAGGAAACTTCAAACACTTCAGACTATACAAAAACAATATGCTCAAGTGGCAGTTGTGTGGCATGCAACAGACGTAGACATAACGTACTATTAGCAGCGTGTGTTTCCATTGTTATCGTTGTCATTGTCAACGATAGTAACAACAAGTGTAGCTGTAGCAGCAACAGCAGCAACAACAACACGAACATGACCAACAATGCATTGCCAACAACAAATATTTTCGAAAATTTCAATTCACCGACAATTTATGGCCCGTCTCGTATTCACTTCGAGATGTTGCTAATAGGACATCGGTACACTGCCACGCCCTCATTTGTAGATCTAAATGTATTCAAGCAGAGAAATAATTTTGAAATCATTTTGAGTTATTTTTTTAGTTTCCAATAATTCAGGAATACAATTACTTGGGAGGGAACATTAACTAAGATCTCTATTAATCTTTTCTTAAAAAGCATAATACTACTGTGCAATTTTTTCAGATTTAGCTTAAAATGTTAAAATATAACTGAAATGTGTGTTTGCTGACTTAGATTGAGATCTTGGAGGAAAACATGTGCTGTATAATTCAATACAATTTTTGTAGATAGATATAAATATTCAATATAAAAACATCTATACTCACTTTTACTTTACAGTTTAATAGATTTTATTACTTGAATTTGTTTAGCATAATAAGCTTTTATTAAATTCCCATAAGTTCCCAAAAACAAAATATCATGAGTGAGTCTGATGAAAAATGACTTGCAGATCCCACTGTACGCATAAGACAAGTGCAACACATGCATAAATTAAGCGTATGGAGAGTCGGGCAATTGGATGAATGGGGATGGAAATGTGGCATGTGGCATGTGGTGGTGGCAGGTGGCAAGTTAACTGTTGGTGTTGTTGCTCAAGCGTGCATGTTCCCTTTTATAGATACAGTTAGACATTATCAGAGCCTTGACAAACACACACACACATACACATAAACACGCAGCTACATATATGCATAAAACATGTCTCGGCACAGTGGCAGCAAATTGAATCAATAATATCCAATCATGGGTTAACAATGCGAATTGATTTCAAGGCAAGCATGCCACATGCTCGTAGGATACGTAGGATGCTTGTGCCCCAACCATATGCAAACATGTCAGCCCAAAGATAACAACAACAACAACAGCTGCAACAACAACAGTTGCAACAACAACAGCAGCAGCTGCAACAATTGGCCGCAAGTCAGAGCCCTTTTAGCCTTCATGTTTGCAACAACTTCATGTAACAAGTGTTCATGTAAATATTAATTAAGTTTTGGCTTATGTGTTTGTTGCAGACAGGACATGAGCAAGTTGGACTCTATCCTGTTGCAGGTGTAAGCATCTGTGTTATCAGCAATATTAGTTGCTTAGTTAACTGCAACCTTTAGCCTTTGTTTAATCAACTAACTCAGGTTGGTTCAAAGTATCTGCAGCATGTGTTTCTTGGGGAATATCATTTCATTCAATTAGTTGACAAAGAGTTTCATTTAATTTGACACTAATTTGCTTTATATATACCTATTTGTTGTTGTTATTATTGCTCTTGGTCGTCTTCTCCTTGCTGTTGTGGTTGCTCGCAATCTTGGTTGTTGACTTACGGCAGACACTGTAGAAATGCAAATAAATAAGTTATCACTTTAAAGTGACTTTGTTTCAAGCTTATAAGTAAATTAATTTACTACATTTTGAGTAGATGAATGTTTTACACTTTGGCTTAACTCAATTACCAGATTGAAAGTTTATTTTAATTTAATATATTTGTGTTTCGCTTGAGTGCTAAAAAAAATATTATTAAATATGCATGATAACGTTCACCCTTTATGTAATCGTAAACTGAGTAATAAAAAAATAAATAAAATCAACCACAAAAGTTTTGCTGTTCTTAAGAATTGAAATTTGTAAATTTAGTTTATTTGATTTCAAATATGCCAATGAAATATTATTTTACAAATATTGATTTATAGAATACATATCATACATTACACATAAATCGGGTAACTAAATTAATTTTTATACGCATTACACATATTGAAAAATCATCCAATATAAATTGCTTTGTTACATAATTTTAATTTTATTTACTTGGAGTTTTTTCTAAAACGTGTAAGTCAGTACTCAGAATAATAATATATTTCTGAACTTATACTCAAATGCCTAGACAATTAATAAGCATTTAATTAAAAATTCGACTTAGTTTTTGTGTTCTACAATATAATATCAAAATGGTAAATGGCATTTATGTAAACTTCAATAGTAGAACTTTGTTAATATTGCCTTTATTGAAACTATTTGTCCAATTCGAGAGCTTCAATTCAATTTGTGCGTCAGTTTAGTGCAAAAGTTTCAAACGACTATAAAAATTATACCGACTACAAATGCAATTTGTAAAACTTTAAGTACCAAATGGTGTCGCCAACTGCCGCGAACTGAAACCGTAATGGAAACGGAAACTTTTCGCATTTTCATTACAACTTGCACTCAAATCTCATCCATGCAATGTAACCTCAATTCAAGCTTGAGCATCTACATAATTTGCGGAAACGTTTCATAAAAATAGAATAATCTTAACCGAGTCTACTAAGTGACACTTAATTTACTATATATAAAACAATGTCAATTTACTGATTGAGCCTAATTTTAAATTAATTTTCCGAAACTTTTATGCCCAATATGGAAATGAGTCCTAAATAATTAATTTGATTACATAAAAACTTTATTGTCTGTTGGGTACTATTGATAATTTTAATTCGGTATTAGTAATAATTATAGTTATGGTCATGACTGATTTCAAATACGTTTTGCTTTAAAAGTCAATAAAAATGTATTAGGGACAGCAATGAAAATGAAGGAACTTCACATCAGTTTCGTAAAAATTAATCTCAGATCTAGTCAACTGCCGGCTGGAAAGCAACTTTCACATTTCGAAACGGAATTTATGAAAAAACGAATATTTCGGCTGCCATCAGTAAAATATAAGTGACAAGGGTAAAGAGCACAGCTGCACAATCGAATCCATATAATATTTGTAGCTCTCGATCCGTTTAGATATCATAGTATTGAAACAATCAAATAAAAACTATCATGGGCTACGATCTATCTCTGATCATTGGCCATGTGGATGAGGAGCTTCTTTGCCCCATTTGCGCCGATGTGCTGGAGGAGCCGATGCAGTCGTCCAGCTGTGAGCACGCTTTCTGTCGTTACTGCATTGAGAAGTGGATGCAGGAGAAGCAGATCTGTCCAGTGGATCGGTCGGATCTATTGCCCATCCACCTAGTGCCCGTATCCCGGCTGATGCGCAACATGCTCGGTCGCCTGAAGATCAAGTGTAGCTTTGCCGAGAATGGATGCACGGCGGTTCTTTCGTTAGATGAGTTTCGCAATCATGTGGCGCATTGCCAGAACAATCCCAAGGTGGTGATCATGTGCACCAAGGGCTGTGGCATGAAGGTACCCAAGGATGAGCTGTCCAAGCACAATTGCGTATTCGAGTTGCGGGAACAGCTGAAGGATCAGATCACAGAGATAACCGAGCTGCGAGATCTGCAGGCACACCAGGAGAGGCGTCTCAGCGAGCATCGGCGTGAGCTGGAACTTGTTCAATATTACATATCGGCACTGCGTTCAACCAATCCCGTAATACGTAAT
Source organism: Drosophila innubila (assembly GCF_004354385.1). Classification (NCBI taxonomy): domain Eukaryota; kingdom Metazoa; phylum Arthropoda; class Insecta; order Diptera; family Drosophilidae; genus Drosophila; species Drosophila innubila. Next base: position 12,748,263 of record NW_022995372.1, on the reverse strand, counting down.
GTCGGCGACCAGCTGGACCGCTACTCGCTGATGCGCTGGGGCCGTGGCCTGCCTCTGGCTTCGGTCCGCACTTGGGGCAGCCTGATCTCCACTCCGGACACGCCCATGCACATGATGGTGCGTGAGGGATTGCGGGCCAGCGGATGTCCCTTGCATCTGATCAATACGTTGATGGACTGCTGCTATGAGGACAGCTGGCCAGAGGGATTGACCACGCTGGAGATGCGTCGCTTGAATCTGCATCGACTGGCGCAGTTTGTAACACGGCTTCTGCCTATCCTGATGACAGGCAAACCGTGCGTCGTCATCCTCGGCGGCGACAATGCGCACATGCCTGAGAATCTGCGTCCGACCTTGGGAATCATCATGATCTTTGTTGATGGCGTCGATGAGACACATTCGGAGCCAGCACCGCTGCCAGATAGCGACTACCTGTGAGTCTACCTTGGGATCTGTGCAGTTTCCTCGTGTTAGGTCGGTCAAAATTATATTTGGATAAACAAATTTTCTGACAGTTGTTGCTTTGAGTTTTGCTTCTTATTAATATTGGGATAGGCACTTGTGCAATGGTGCTTGTGATAGTAGTTTAATAATCTAAATTAAGAAAACGTTTTCACTGTCAGTTTTCAGTTGAGTGGGAGGAACACAGACCCTTTGATAAGCAAAAATTTATTAATGTAAGAATCGAAAATTCATTATGGCCATTTGCGGTTAAACTTTATACAATTTATAAATTTGATTAATTTTATTAAAATAATCTTAGCTCCAGTCGAACAAAAAAAAACCTGTGCTTCAATTGATAACTTTGAACTTTTTAAATACCTTAAATGTCTCGGCATAAATCCATATGCATGCTTAAGTGATCGATTTTCTTAAAAGACTTAAGTAATATTTATCTAGTTTTTAAATAGAGATATGGAAATTACATTTATTTTGAAAATTATTCAAGAATTTTAAGCTGACAATAATTGCAGCCAAATATCTATGTGTAAATGTAGCAAGTGTGATAAAACACATTGTCCGGTAACTCTCAAATAATATGAAATCGATAAGCAAAATACCCTGAAAAAGATTAAATTAAATAAAATTCTTAGTTTGTATCCAGCCGTTATAACATAAATTTATAATCCATAATTATTTGTGTTAATATTTGGATTTGAAAAGATTTTGGCGTTTGCTTTTGCCGTCAAAATTTGTATTTAAAAAAATATTGACACCTAGTAATGATTGCTTGCTTGGCTTTCTTTACAGGGTATAACACATCACATCTCTAAGTTATTTCTGAGTTATTTCCGGAATTATTTTTGCATATTTGTGAAGTGTTGGAATTAAATCTAAATGTAAGTCTGCAAACTTGTTTGTGGCTTAAACAGAAGGCTCCTTACACTGCACTCTTGTCATCATGCTCGTTGTTATTGTTGGCCAAATAATAATTTACCAAATTTTATTTATAAAGTGAAATTTTAACAAATTAACTGCGAATGGAAAAGCCACAAAACATACAAATAAACCATCCAGGGCTTCCTCGTCCATCCCTGTCCCTTTTGCCAGTACCAAATGCTTCGCCATTGAGTATCGTATGAATAGTAAATTTTGCACAAACACTCAAGAACACACAAGCATGCTTGCAACAACATATTGTTATGTCCAAATATTTACACTATATCAACTATATATGCAAACACGTTCACACAGATACACACTCATACACACTCGCAAGACTGACAATGACATTTTCTGTATGTAAGTCTGAATTTGGTATTAAATTTCATTTCGGTTTGCCATCCGTTCGGGTATAAATTTTCATGTTTCCCTCAGTTGGCATTTTTCATTGTGCGCACAATTTTTGTGACAACTGTACATAACTATCTTTCGTTATTCGCTTGGACTTCTGTCAAACTTCTAAGCTTCGTTGAATTGCAATTCCACTTTTGCTATGCATTCAAAGCGTGTGAAGTGAGAAGTCTCCCAGTTGCTTATCTTTGAGAACAGCTGCTACTGGACCTCACAATAGGTTTATGGGATTTCTTGGAATGTTTGATTTGAATTTCACTTCTGAACAAACATTATTATGCAGTTGGCAAGAGTTTTCAATTTAAATACGAATGAATTAAAAAAACTACACAACAGTTGCTTAAATCTCAAGATAAGATAATTCAGTTGCATGGGCTTTAAAAGAATTTTAATCATAACTAAATACATTAAAAAAAACACTGAGTTTTAAAGGCATATAAAAACTAAAGATTGATATGTTGCGTAACTTTTAAAATAATTTTAAACTTAAATCATAATCTTAAGCCGATTGCGATATATTACTATTGACAAGTAATCATGACAGCTTAAAAAAAAATGATGCATTTGAAAGCTTAAGCTTGGGAAATACACACTTATTGAATGCTGGTTTCTTTAAATCGCCGAAATAATTATATATTGCCAAAGCTACGTTTTAAGATCTGTCATTTGTAGTTGGTGATGCGTATTTAAACATTATCAACAATTTTCGATTGACTTCGTTTTAATAAAGCAAACTGAAATAGACAATCAAAAACACACCCAATGAACCAGGCTAATTTAATAAGTCAAACACAACAATATACATACGAGCACACACACACACATACACATGTTTAAGGACCTAGAGCAATATTTTTCCAATTGAACTAACGCCATATAATGCTAATCAACACTTCCGGTTTGCTAGACATCAACGCCAAAGGACGAAGGACAAACGCCACAACCAACATACGTCTATGGATGTGTGCGTGTGTTTGTGTATTAGTGTAACGAGCTACAAATGTTTACCGCAAAATGTATATTTGCATTTATATTTGTTGTACTCGTCGTGTTGTCATTTTATTGCAAAAAGTGAACGTGACACATTTGCTTCAAGTTGTCAGCGATGTCGACTTGTTCCCTGCACTCTTATCTCACGATTATCCTGTCTTTTCATTCTGAACTGAGTGTGTGAGAAGGGAAAAAATAAATTCAAACATTTAGCGGACAATGTAATTAAATAAATGTTTAACGATATTGAGATATAAGAAATAATTTCATAAAAAAGTTTAAGTAAATGTATTATATAAATCATTAATGTATTTCATGATAAGATTTTGAACTGAACTAATATCAATAGTGAAAAATGTAAAAACCATCTTTATCACTTACAATAAAAAAGAAAAAACTTAATCTTAAGAGAGTTTTAAAAATCTATATTAATACAATTTTTGAAGTTTGCCTAAAAAGACTTCCGATCTATAAATATTTAATCAATATTAAGCAAGAATACTGTAATCAGTGCATTTGCTTACAAGTACAAAACCATAATTTCTATTAAATAAATTCTACATAAAAAGAATTAAAACATAACAATCTTCATTCTACTAAAAACTAATATATGTTTACTTAATTAAATTCACTTAAGATCTTAACCACGATTTTATTGTACGTATGCAACTCGTTTGTAAAAAACTATATTTTTTTAAAATAAGAAACCTATTTTCTAAACTTCATTTCGTAGCGTATCTGGTTACGTTTATGCTCAAAACTAACTAAATTTTGCTCCTAGTACAAAAATTACCATGAATAACTGTCATTTTGCGTTTTTGTTTGTTTGTTCTAAGTCGTGCACATTACATGGGAACGTGCATGTGAATATAGTCCACAGCACATCATCACGGGAGAAATGAAATGCCACGAGAAATGCAGGGGTGGAGAGGGGGAGCACATGTCAGTTCACATCAGTACTCTGACCAAGCGGTCACGTTCATATTGTATGACCGAAACGTGCAATTTTTAGCTGGACACAAGTCTGGACCAAAGGGCAAGCATTGAGGACAGATGCCAGCCCAATAAGCACAAGTTTTATGCAATAAAATTAGCCAAACGGAAAAACGCACAAGACACGCAATAGAATGCTCCTTCACTCGCTGATAAGATAATTTTATTTGGCTGTTATTGCATAAAGTCATGTGAGCAGCGGAAATGAGTTGAACTAAAGTAAAACGTTACGTGCCAGGCAGACAGAGATGAAGACTGAGACGGGAATGAAGATGGCAAGTGGACCCAGGAGTATGGAGGATGGAGAGGTACTGAAATGGATTCTAATAAGATAATTGACTTGTTTGCGGATTGATGTAAGTGCTTGTTAAATTGCGGATAAGCTTAACGTCATTTACGATGGTGATATAATTTAAGAAGTGAGACAAACAGTAGTTGAAGGTTTGAAATAAATATGAGCGACAAAAGTAAGTTTGGATGGAGACTTCTAGTAAATATTAAACTCTAGCGTATATTTTGAAGAAAAATAATTTTGTTTTAAACTCTTATTTAAACGTTAATTTGACATTCACTTTAAAATGTGTCAGCGCCACAAACAATTGCGTCCAAAAACATCAAACATATTTTAACTGACCTTTTCTCTGACCTGCGAGGCCGGCCAATTGGAGGTTCCCAAAAAAAAAGGAAGCAGGAAAAAAGAACAGCACACAAATTAGGCAAAAAGCCAACTCGACTTGGTGCTGGATCATTGCTCACTCAACCGGCATTAAATCGCTTGTATTTACAAGTACGCCTCGGAAATGGACTTTATGCACGAAATTTATTTGAATTTACTTCGACTGGGTAACATTAATTTGTCATACAGATCGCGACCGTTCGGAAGGCATTTCTTTAAAAAAAAATAATAAACTTATTTAGACATTTTAGAACAAATTGTGTTGTATAAAATTATATAAATTTGTTTATTTCTGATTTTGTTAAAACTATGTACAGGAAATATTGATACATTTTCTAGAGTCAGTTAAAGTTAACGTGTCGTTTCATAATAATTACGACACCGAAGTAAAATTCTAGATCCAGAGGAATACATTTTTTTTTAGCGAATTATATAAAATTTGAATGCAGAATAAATAAAGATGCCAAACCACTATCACAATGACATTCCGCTTGAAAATCGATTTGACAAAGTTATGACTGTTTGACTTTGGTCAGGCTTCGGATCTAGCACTTTACAAGTCAAATTTTTCGTTCAATTTTCCGTGATCTTTGACAAGAAAATTAAAAGTTTCAGAAACAAATTTAAACTGTTGTTTTGTATTAATTACGAAATAAGGAGTTTATTAAAAGTAAAAACTTGAGATTTAAAATTTTGAATATTCTTTATTACAAAGGGGAGACCCTTACCATTAACGTGGAACCATGTCTATGATGGTCGAAAAATAATAAAATTTTCTAAATGCAGAATGAATTAAGAGACCGAATCATGATCAAATTGGCATTCCGATTTAAAATCGGGCTAGTTGTCTTCAAGTTATGACAGTTGGAAGTTTGTCAACTCTTTAACCTAGCAATCTTACCACAACTGTACCGGTACAAGCGTTTCGGTTTTCGATTCTTAAAAGAGAATCAATTTCAATGTTACAGTTTCAGTTCCGGTACAAAAAATAAAACGGTTAGTTTCCGATACCGGTTAAGGTGTAATTGCCTGATTTAAATAATTTATATAGTTATTAACCAAACTTTGGATATTGTAAAATTATAAACTAAAATCTGAATATCACACACAAATGTACAGAAATAAATAATAATAATTATTATATATATATAGTATATAGTATTAATTTTAATATTTTGCAATCATGGCATGGAAGCGTATACCAGATTCATTGGATTATTTGATTTTTCTTTTTCTTTTTTTTATTTGAGGGAAGCGACCGTTTTGCTGGAATTTCACAAGTGACCGCACACACAAAAATATTTTGCCACACCCGAGGCGACGCGCGGCCAACAACAACAACAAAGAAGACCACAATGAGAACAGTAACAGCAACAAGAATAATAATAACATGGTAAGGGAGTTGTGCGGTCGGTTTCAAGTGCCACAAGAGCACTTAATACTAATTAGCTTTGCGCCTACGTTGTGACCTACGACCTGGCGGCCCGGCACTTCCTGCCGGATTCGGAGTCAATCTGTGCAGCGTTTAAGTGGCCACAACACGCAGTAGGCGGTTTGGCAAGAGGCAGGAGGGGGGCTGTGATATCGTTGGCCGGGTTAACAGCTTCGGGGCGTCATTTTTATGAGCTAATTAAGTTGTTATACTTGATGAAAAACTCATTTGGAGCGCTTCGCTGCCAGCTGCTAACAAAATGCTAAAATGCTGCTGCATATCTAATTTGCATTAATTAAGAGTGCCAACAAAAAACTAGAAATCATCTTCGAGGGCTTTTATTTTTTGTTAACTAAATATCAGAGGGCTTTATGCGAGTTGTAGTCTTTGCTGGCCAATTAATAAACATTATTGCGATTTGCACTTGCAACTAATTGGCTAGCAATTTGCATTCACATTTATTGGCAGCTAACTTCTTGGCCAACTTCTGTTGCCAACAATCACTAAAATTGGCGCAGCACTTTTAACGCCATGTCGAAGGGCCAATGTCGTTCATGGTTTTGGCATTCGGTGGCCAACTGTAAAATTTTCAACGAGTAGTTCTGTAATTTGTTCCAGCTTGCAACTTGCAACTTGGACCGGCCGACTTTTACAATTGTCAAATGAAAAGTGTAACTTTTTAATAGCCAGAACTTGAGGAACTTCAAGATTTCTGGACTTCTTTTGGCCAGTTGTAAAAACTTTTCGAATTATGACTGTCGCACTGGAACTTCCTAAGTTTTGTCAACGATTTTATAGCCCTTTTTTCAAGGTCACAGTACATTGGGAGTTGTAGCTTGAAAACGGCTTCAATTTTTTTTCCTTTTAAGCATGTAATTAAACTGTCAAATATAGTTTAATGTTATTGAATAATTTTTTTTTGGTAATATCTCTTTATAAATAAAAAGCATATTATTATTATTCTTAACTCAAAACAATCTGAATAACAAAATTTTCCAATATTATAATGTGGATAATTAACAATTATTAAATATTTAAAATATAAATTTATCGTTATTGCAAATTATTTTAAATTAAAATTAGTTTCTTTTGATTTTTGTTGATTTCGTTTCGAAACTTTTCTCTCTTCAAATCTTTCTAACTTTGCTAAGGCACCCACGCCTAATTGCAACTTTGCTCTGATATTATATCCCCATATATATTTCAATTGAAATAAATAAGACAGCAGGATACAACAAATTGACAAGTTTTAACACATTTATAAAACAAAAATTTGTCAATAAATATCCAAGTGGTCTCTGGGGTGCAATAGGTTGCTGGATACTTTGACCTAAGCCATCGAATTGTTTGGTCTATACAAAATGTGCCGAAGTGCCAATTTATTTGAAGGCAGGCAAAACGAACAATGATTAATCATTGACAGCATGACATAATTATTTCTGGCAGCAACTTAATGAAACCCATTGACAGGTTGAAGGAGAGCTCAATAGAGAAATTTTTGATTCTCAATAATGATTATGTAATGAATATGTTTTACTTTCGGCTGTTGCAAAGTTTTTTCTGCGGCAAACTTTTCGGATGGAGGGAGCGACAAAAGTGTTACCTTATTGAGCTGCTTAGCGCACTTTTGTCGCTGTCGTGATAAATTATGTTAATAATGTTCGTCCGGGAAACTTGCCACAAAAGTTGAGCACTACAAAAGTTTGCTCAAAGCATTGCAAGCAGCTCATCCCCAGCGCTTGTCAAGAATCAGGCCACGTTCAGTTGCCCCTCTGAATTCTCATCTACCCTGTCACCTCATTGTCGAGCATAATTTTGTGTGCATCTCATATTGAGTGGTCTCCCTAAGTAGTTGGCCACACACTTTTTGCCACCAACGCGGCGGCAAGGAGGCAACTCCAACAACAATAACAACAGCAACAGCAGCAACAACACATACTTTATTAATTCACTTAGCAAAGTGTAATCCTATCACGTCAATAAGATTATGGTTTTGAGAATCTTTAATATTTTTTTTCTTGTTGCTTCGACAGCTTGTTGTTGCTGTTTATGGAAATGACAGAAGTATCTCGAGTTGCCAGCCAAGCTAACCAGCTTGGCTTTGGCTTTGCCAGTTGGCGTCATGCATAACAATGACTTGTGTGTGAGAGAAGCCAACTTCTTAGCCACGTTGTCGATGCCTGCCACTGAGTTTTCAAGTTTCAGCCATTTTAATATGAGTATGAGGATAAGTGTGTGTGTGTGTATGTGTGTATGCGTGTGTGTATGTGTGTGTGTTCGTGTGTGTATGTGTAAACGTTTGTCTCCTTCTTTCCATAACAAGCTAGATTCTCTAAATTCTCCTTGTGGGCTGGCATTTTGGCTTTTGTTGTTTGCTTTTATGATTATTAAAATGTTACACACATATGTTTTATGCGTATCTTGGGCGCATTAAGTTCGTCGACAATATTTCCTAGGCGATTTTACGCAAATATTATGAAATTGTATTCACTTTAAATCGAAATTAAGCGGAAATTTAATAATTTTAAATGAACTTGTGAAGGTTGTATATCATATATTAATCATATTCATCTTCTCTTAATTAATTTGTATAGGTTTAATTATTTAATCTGAATTTTTCTTCGATAAAAAATTCACAAAAATAAGTTATTGAAAGCAATTTATTACTAAAAATAATATTCTGGATTTTAACAAACCTTTAAAATATATTAATATATTTTTGTTGTGCCAAAATTCCAGAATCCTAGCAAATAACATTTGGCTTGCACAAAGGCCAGTCAGACAGTCAGTCAGTTTTTTATATATAAACTAAACTAAAATTAAAATAAGTTTTAAAGCAGACAGACTTTTTCATTAAGAATCTTCAGGGCAATCTATTCAATATTTTAAGAAGCTAACTAAATGTTCGATCTTCCGAAATTGATAGTTGATTCTCTAGACTGTCATGGGAATAGTAAACGGTAAATCTACATAATTAAATAAACCTTATCTGATTGTCTAGTTGTAGAAGAACCGTGTCCCGTTAGCCTTGTTGTTTACATTGAAGAATCGTTAAGATGGAAAATGTGTACACAAAAACCAAAAGCAATTACGCAGACTTGTTGGGCAGCCCAACAAAAGACGAGCACTGAGCAAAACATGTCCATGTCCGGTGCAATAAACATTCATTACGTATGGTCGCATGCCACAAACAGAGACGGGCAACAACACATTCTCGGATTCTCAGCATTGAGGAAACGAAGGAAATCGCTATGCCTTAGTTTTTATGGCACAGCTGCCACTTGCCAGCAGACAGTCAGGAAATCAGAGCAATGCACACACTTTCACACACACACACACGCACACACAGACACAGACATACTGATGGCCACGCACATACACAATATCTTAAGAGTCTTGTAACAAGGAGACGCAGTGGGAATGTAACTGAAATCGCCAGTCGTCCGTTACGGTCTCCGGAATTGAACAATAAAATAAATGATATTTGCCCAAGTGGCTGCCAGGGCTGACTGGTTAGGCATCGGCTTTAAATTCAATAAAATTTTATGAAAATGCTGCGATTAAGTTGTATACAATTCCTGTATGCGGCATATGCGTGGCATGCCACATGTGAGCTCCAGAAAGGGTCAAGGCGTTTGCTCATATTGACTTTTATGACAACGGTCCGAGTGGGCGTATAAAATGAAAACTATATAATCAGGCGTTAAAAATGCAACAGCTGCTGCAACCATCGAAGAAATAAGGCAACACATATTTCAATTCCGACACGTTACGAAATGGAAACGTGACAATGAAAATGCTACGTATTTCGCATTTCATTTAACATGGGCTATAAGCTTAAAAAGCTTCAGTTTCTCTTGATAATTGTCATACACACATATATTTATTTTTGATAAAAACAAAACAAATTCATAACAGGAATCTTCTTCAAAGAACTTTAAACTTGTATAGCATACTTATCTGCCTTATCTGTAAATCAGGTTGAACGAAAAACAAAAATTCAATAATAACAAATACAAATTTAATTAATATTTATATTTAACTAACTGAATTGGAAAATTGTCGAAATAAGTAGTAGCGTAAAGTATTTTTTGCAGAAAACGAAAATATTAATATTTTTATTTAATGTCAAAACTACAATACGTTTGTGTTTTTGTGAAGTTTTAATTAAAAACACTTTCAAATATATCGTTTTTTTTTCGAACGTTTCCATTTTTCTTTATATGCATTTTTTTTGTCTCTGTTTTAGCTACTGCGAAATGCGTGTGACAAATGTGTGGCAATAACTTTGGTCTGCCACGGCATGTGTGACATTTATTACAAATTTTAAGGTGCTGCCTTCGATTGTTCTACGTTTGTTGTTCGTCGATGCTGGCAAATAAATTAGCTCACATTTAAAATGGAAAATTCGCATTGGAAACATATGTGGATGGCTGCAGTCGAGGACAACACACGGCAAATAAATCATTCAATCGTGGCATTTAATTTAAGAGGGTTTCAATAATTGTTTATGAACGAAATGATCAATTTCCACTGACAAACAACAAACAGTTTTTACTTATTATATATGTGAGAGAGATAAGCTTTAATTTAGAATCTTTTTTTTGTTTTTTAATATGCTGTGACTACGATATCTTTAACCACTTGCTGTGGTTTAGAAATCTTTATACTTGGTCGGGTGTAATGTTGCTCACAATTTGTTAATTACTTTTTAATTTATTTACATCGTTCAAACTTACAGTTTAGCCATTTTTATTTCAGTGTGTTTGGAGTTCACAATATTACATTATAGCTTATATATTATATATTTATTACTGTAAGAAAACAATATTAGATTTTCGATTTTATTAGAAATTGTTTAATCTAAAACAATTTTAATATATTTAAATTTCTTAATAATGCACATCCCTTGTTTGGAAACTACTATCGTTCTCACTTACATAATTTCTCACCCAGATATTCAGGACTTACGAATTTAACGCCCAACTACAACGAATTAAATACATTTAAGTCCTCGGCTTAGGCAAAAGCGGAAACTAAATGAAATTAACATAAGAAAGTTGCACATGTTTATTTAAGGCTCTCAACAAGGGGACAACAAATGCTTCAGGGTATTGTGAGGGGAGAGGAGAGGGCTTGCCTGGCTGTTCCAACACTTAAGTTCAGCTCTTAAGGCCCTCGCACATTTACTTAAGTTATTTGACTTTTTCTCTTATTTTTGTTTTTGTGTTATTTTTTTGCAGTATTCGCAAAGGCCCCGAGCAGCAAAAGGGCAAAAGATGCTGTTGCAACACACACTCGACAGACACACTGGGTTACATTTTGTTGTGTTGCCAAAACAGTGGAATTTTCGGGACATGGATTGTGTTTTTGTCTTGCACACTGATTCCGATTTTATAAGCAAGGCAGCTAGGGAATACGAAGAGCGTGTCAGTGTTGGCATTAGAGCTGACATGCCTGCAGGGACAATGCCAGGACACAATGCTACCGAGCAGGCGGAGTGTTGAGGTATCTTAAGGCCATTGATGTATATGTGTGTGTTGTTGTTGTTGTTGTTCTCCTTTCTTGTCTCGACTTGATTGAGTTTTATGCACAGTTTACTCTCCCTTGCTCCCGCGTTCCCGTGTCGCCTAATAGCCGTCGGCCTTAAGCCACGTGGCATACATGCTTAATTTAAGTGACGCTACGTTGATAAACTTTGAAACCTTTTGAAGTTCTTTCAGTGCCTTAAATTGCCAGCATTCAATTTAAAATATTGCCACCAAAAACTCGCTTCATCATAAACTTGGCCAAGTGCTGAACCAACTTGAACTTTGACGTCATCATTCTCAGTTAGATGAAGAGAGTATGTTGAGTATTTTATCTCCTTCTTTATTTTTGCCATTCACCTTTATTTGCGCTGCGATTTATTTATTCAAAAGCACAACAACTTTTTCATATATTTACATATTTGACTTTTAGCTAAACTTGGAGTCTAGTCTTTTCTGACAAATGCCAATTCAATGGGCTGCATTCATGGGCTGTCTGGATTCGTTCCTCTTTTTTTTTGGTTTGTTTGCTTTTTTATGGATGTCTGCACAGAGGTTGAATGAATGCTCACATAAAGTAAATGTTGTATTTGTGTGTGAAGAGCAAGTCATTGCCGTTATATTTTGTACAAGTATGACAGAGCATTTGACGTCATTATAAGTAGACACATACACATTTTAAATATGTATTCGCACAACAGCTTACCCAAAGTTGCAATGATGAAGTCACAGTTTAAGCTGCACAAATTCTTTCCATTTCTTCGTATACAGATTTAGTTTATCATCTATTTTTCAGTCTAAAGTTTATCAACATGCCCAGCTAATCGATAGTGATTTTTTGAGCAATTCTTTTGCTGTCCATCGGCAGCACTTTTATTTTAAGTCAGCTTCAATTAGACGTCAGCAGCTTGGCTAAAATGCAAAGTGGTTTTTCTATTTGTTCTGTGATGCTTTTGTGCAGATGTTCACGGCTTAAGCTAAATCAGTCTCCATTATGCAGGACAATCGAAGCGCACAGCGCCACTCAAAGTCAATTTCAAGGCGTCAGTCAATTGAGTTTTAGAATTTCGATTTAATATTGCCAGCTTGAGTTAAGTTGGTTTGAGTCGGGCCTAAAGCATGGCTAAATTATGCATTGTATTTCAACACTCAGACACATACATATATTTTTTCACTCTTTCTCTTAAAGAAGTATACGTTAAATATGTTCTGCTCCTGAAATTAGGCAAGACAAATTATGATTATGATGTGTTCATTGTTTTAATACCTCCTGACGCCGAAAGGCAATTTGCCAAATACGCAATACAAACACAAATATCAAGTACCTACAAAAGCACACACAAAAGCATAAGAGACCTTTCTTTGGGTGCTCAACTTCTCAAGCGTTTACAAATCGTCTTTTGTTTGGAAGTATCCTTTGTCTGGCTACATCAACTAGATCAAGGCTTTTGTAATACTGAGTGAAGAAGAAGCTGGATTACACTTATTTAATACAATTAAATTTAATTTATTTTACTGGTTATTTACCATCTTCGATTTACTTATCCTTTTATTTATTGAATTCTTCTCCCGTTTCTTCATGTCGCTTATCTTCTACATAAAATATTGAAATTATCTGATGAATTTATATTGGGGCTTTATATAATCATTAAGTTTCAACACAGTAACTTTGCCTAAGTTGACAATACACTACTTGAACATTTGTTTTCTAAATTCGTAATGTGCGTAAGTGTGAATGTTTATGAAAAAAAATTGCATATAAGATGTACAGCATCGTAAAATTGTTTCAAACAAATTAATACGTTTTTAATTAATTATGGAAGAGTAACCAAAGAACGTATAACTAAAATTAAAAGTCCTTTATTACTTGCTGGCTTTTGTCTTTTGGCGTAAGAATTTTGTTTACATTTCGTGCTGCTAATCACATGCAAATCCTTTTAAGTCGCAATGACTTTGTGACTCGGGCGCATAATAAGCTCATTTGTAAAGGAAATAAGTAGACACACACACTCAGACATTTATATACTTATTTAGACGTGTGTGTGGGAAGCTTGTTTGTGTTTGTAATAGCTGCAGGTTATTTGGCATAACCTTTTTTGTAGCTGTCGTTGCCATTTTCAGGAATAGGGCTCCATGTGTGTGCAGTTAGCCTACTTTTATTTATGACTACGAATGTGCCCATGAGTGTGTGCCTGTCTATGTGTGTGTGAATGTCGCATTGGCACATTAAAATATGAATCTAATGTTCATTTTATGCGCGTAATTTACGTTGCGAGACAAAGGCGAAGTGCGTGAGTCTCATTTGTGTCTCGGATATACGAGTACTTTAATTTATTTTGCCAAAAAGAACTACATAATGATGTGTGAACGAGCCTTAAATAAATATCAATACTTTAAGAATTTTTATTAGATTTACACTTTAAATCTAAGTAGGTTTGTATGCTTGTACTGGAATAATTCTAGCTCGATTACTTCATTACACTCCCAAACAGACTACTAACCACATCTATAATAAATACTACAATCTTACAATCAGGAAACAATTGAAACATTAAAATACATCAATAACAATGGCAACAAGAGGTGACTTCAATTTGCTGAAATTCGATAGCTATTCGGATTACCTGAAATCCTTTACAAAGGTTGATGAATATCGATATTTAGGAAGCATGAAGGTAATCAATTCCTTTGTGAAACTTGGATATCGTACAAGCGCAACAATATACGACGAGGATGACTTTCATAAAATAAGGAAACGTTTATTGGAATTGATTAATCCTAAAAGCATACGAAGTCAGCTCTTTAGCCGACACCTTGTGGGAGATGATCCTGCTCTAGTTGCATTTGCAGATCGAGAGGAGCGCAATGTGCAGAAAAAGTTAGCAGTAAGCACTGTGATTATTTATTTAAATTACAAATCAAATCAAATACTCTACCCTTAGTCAATTATATTTCTTCAAATACGACGGCGTAATGGCTTCGACATATCCGGCTATATAGACTATGCCGACAGTCTGCAAAAATGTACAACCCGCAGTCTTGGAGCCACCAACTGGAAGGCTGTTTTTGAAGGTCGAATTCTGCTACGACCGAATCGCAATCACTTAAGTTTCTATGATTGGCACACGGGAGCCGTTAGTTTTAATAATAGTAATAATTTTGAGATAGTGAATTACGGATCCTCATTAATGTTCAAGCACATTGGAGACCACAAGATCATTCCTGTAACAACTGCGGACTCTCTCTTTAAGGATAACGTAAAGCGCACATTTATTCAATCGCCAATGTATGGTTGTGTGGCAATTTACGATCACATTGTTAGGAAAGCTTCCTAGCATATCATTATTAAACATAATAGTAATTATAAGAAATATATTTTGTTTTTCTTCTTTTCTAATTGGTTGATCATAGTGGAAATTATATCACAGTCAAATACCAGAAGGTACGCGAGTTTAGTACTCGTGTGTATAGAGGAATATATCTGGTATGCAGAGGAGTTTCAAGCAGAGTTGTTATGCTTTATTTCTGGTTGCTTAATAGTTTATTTTAAACGGATTGGCTCATTACAAATGGGCACTCTTCTTAGATAAAAGTAACGCCATGTCAAAAGAGAAGGAACAATAATTTATAGATCTATGTCAAAAATAAATAGAAACGTGGAAAAGTCAACATTCGGTCGAGACAAATCACACTGAAATTTCAATCAATGTTCAATCGACATTAAAAACATTCATTACTTCCAAATTTTGTTCGTTAATATTTTTTACTTGATTATAATAATGTAATTTTTAATAATCTAGTAAGCTTTGTACACATATCCTAGAAAGATGTTCGTACGCTCTATTTATTCATAAACAAATAACTACACAGACAACACTAATAATACTACACAAAATAAAATAAAAAATATAACATTTTTCACCCATACTCATACATTACATAACTAAACTTAAGTACAATGGCGGGACGAGGCGATTTTAACCTGCTTAAGTTCGATACATATTCCGCTTATCTGCGATCCTTCACTAAGATTGAGGAGTATCGATACTTGTCAAGCATGAATGTGATTAAATCCCTTGTGAAACTTGGATATTGCAGTAATGCTGTAATATACGAAGAGCAAGAGTTCTATGAAGCAAAGAAACACCTGCAGGAATTGATCAATCCAAAGTCCATAGTAAGTAAGCTGTACAGTCAGTACCTTGTGGGAGATGATCCAGCTTTAAGAGCATTGGCAGAGCGTGAGGAACGCAACGCGCATAAGAAGTTATCAGTAAGCTATATGATTATAAATCTTTAAGTTGTAGTCTCTAAGTAATACTTTCCGTTTCTTAGACAATAATCTTCATGCAAAAACGAAAGAGAACTGGCTTCGACATATCGGGCTATATTGACTATGCGGATAGTCTGCTCGGTTGTGCCGTTCATAGACTTGGGGCAACCAACTGGAGGGCTGTCTTTGAAGGTCGAAAATTGTTGTGTCCCAATCGTAATGACCTGAGCTTCTATGACTGGGAATCGGGAAACATTCACTTTAATAACACTGACAACTTTGAAGTTATGCATGTTGGCACTTCTTTAATGTTCAAGCACATTGGTGACCACAAGATTATATCTGTGAATCCCTCTGATTTTCCCGACAATGACTTTGTCAAGCGTACATTTCTTTACTCGCCATTGTATGGTTATATAGTCTTTTATGATCATATTGTTAGGAAACCTAGCTAAAGATAATTAAACCGCATATTTAGGATGAATTATTGTTTTAATGGGCTTTGACATTTTTTTTAACGTGTTAGAATCTGTTCTTAATTATATCTATTTTTTAATAGCAATAATCGGTTGTGCGATTTTAAAATATCGATTGGTTCTTTAAATAATGAGATCCTCGATGCTAAAAGCAGCAAATTTGATATGTACGCTAATCTAGATCGATCTTATGTTGAATCATTCTTCGATCTTCTGTCAATTTGAAACGGAAATTTTTTGTGTAGATTTTTTCCGAACGTCAACTTAGCAGGCTAAAGCCAAAAAATTATTACAGTTACAATTCTACATTGGAACCTCTAACATACACACACTAAAAATATTTAAAAAAAAAAAATAAATAAAAATACGAAAAATACATTAAAAAAAATTATAATCTTAAGAACACCAAAAAAAAATAGGAAGAAAATGGCTGCCTTACGACCAGACTTCACTTTACTTAATTTTAATACGTATTCCGAATATCTTAAATCATTCCAAAGCATCAAGGATCAACGATATATCGATGATGAGAAAACCATAAATGCTTTGGTAAAGCTTGGATACAGCAATGCTGGCAGAATCTACGAGGAGGATGAGTTTAAAAAATGCAAAGAAATGACACTCGAAGTGATTAATCCAAAAATTAAGCTGTGTCTGACGAGTGGCCATCTGGTAAAAGGAGATGATCCAGCTTTATTGGCATTGGCGGAACGTGAAAAACCCAACTTATTGAAAAAACTTTCGGTAAACACTACACATAACGAATATTTAATAACTATCAAATTTTCAAGAACAATTCTCTTTTTCTCGTTCATTCAAGACCATTATCTTCATAGTTGTACGACTGCCAAGCGGGTTTGATGTATCCAGTTACAAGGATTATGAGCACAGTTTGCGGCAATTCGATATGAGCACTCGTGGGTCAACAAATTGGAAGGGAGTTTTTCAGGGAACCCATAAATTGCGTCCCAGGCCAAGCGACTTGAGCTTCTACGATACGCAAAAAAAATATGTCACCTATAATGACAGTGATAATTATCATACGTTGTCAATAGGACATTCGTTATTATTCCTGCACAAGGGTGATCACAAGATGATTGTGCCAGAGCAAAAACCATCTCTCCAAACAACTGCCAAGCGAACAATGTTTTTGTCTCCAGTTTTGGGTACTATAATATTATACGATCACATTGTACGAAAACCTGTGTAAGAAATAATCACTTGAGTGTATATGATGACTAGCAGATAAAGTTGAGTATCAGAAATCTTCAAAGTTAATCCTTATTTTAAGTAACATTTTTAATGAGTTTATAGGTGGCAACTGTCTACTAATTAAATTGCTTGCATTTGGATTGAGTTACAGAAAGTTGTTTATATTAGAATTTTAGATATTTAAATGATTTATTGAAACCTGTTTTTGAATCACTTTATGTATAGCTTTAGGGGTGACTATATCAAGGATTAAACTAAAATAAGCTTTTCCAGTTCCATTTCCTAGAATCGGAGAAGCATATTTTTGGTTGAAAATGTGTAACAGCAAATTGGTATAAAAAAACAATTTTTTTTTTAATACAATAGTTTAGTAAATCCATTTTCTTAAGTTTGGCTCCAGACGCATTTATAGGCAAAAATTCCACATCCTAATTGTAATAA
Organism: Drosophila innubila; assembly: GCF_004354385.1. Taxonomy (NCBI): domain Eukaryota; kingdom Metazoa; phylum Arthropoda; class Insecta; order Diptera; family Drosophilidae; genus Drosophila; species Drosophila innubila. The sequence goes on along the minus strand of NW_022995372.1, from coordinate 12,730,448 downwards.
AGTGTTTGTTTTATAGCCTATTTCCACGACAGCACATTTGACACATGCGAATCCATGTTCATCATTCCGGCCGAATGTGGAATTCATTTCAGTACAAAATCCGAATGATCATTATGACTCATTCATAATGAATGTTAAGATTTTTTGCCATTCACCCCGGTGAATTTTAGTATTTTTTTATCGAACACGCGATGTTTATCGATAAAATCGTGAAAAAAAAGGTATTAACACTTTTACCAGCTGTTCTGCTCAATAAATATAAGTCAGCATAAAATTTGTGCGAATTATAACTGCAAAATAATAATGAAAATGTAATTATTTTCAGCTTTTTATAATTTTTGCACAGAAATCGAACTGCTGATTCATTTCGTTTGAATGGAAAATGTTTTAACAGTTTCACATTTGGTCGTGAAAAGCCAAAAATCTGACACATTCAAATGTGAGCAAATGTGGCAAATGTGAGTGCTCATGGAAATAGCCTATTAAAACTGTCTGATTTTAAAAATCCAATTTTTTATCTGTGAATAAGTTGACTAAATATAAGATAACTTTGAGTTTTTTATTTCAATCTTAGTCTTGGCTAACGATATATTTCCTAACGAAACTCTTGATCATATAACACATGCAATAGGAAAACCTTATGTTTAAGTATATGTGTATCAAACAGCATGCATATCATTTATGGTCTGTAGGTATTAGAGACGAGCCATCAGTAGACGGGCGTAAAAACCACGCTTATTTAGAAGAATGGCGAGATTCTGCCAAGAGTTTTCATAGAGAAGAGTCGGTGGACCATCCATGTTATCCGTAGTGAAATCGTACTTCTCGCAGAGATTCGGCTGGAATCGTACATCCGAGTAGACGCCACTGATCAAAGTGTATGTAAGACCAAGAGGAGTTCGCAGTTGCAGGCAGTCGGATTCCTCCAGGCACAGTTGGAAGAGCAAGGAGCAATTGTCGGATTGCTGGTCATATGGTTCATCGGAGTTGTTGGGTGCCTGCCACTTGAGTTTAACTGACCAGCTTTGACCGAAAGCCTTAAAGATGGGGCCAGTAACAAAGTGGTTGCGTGGAAAGGTTTCCAAGTGGGGCAGCTGGTGTAGCAGGCGTGCAGTGATATGTGGCAGCTGCAACAACTTCATAATATTAACCAGTTGACAGCGCTTGGCATCGCGCTTCTCTTGAATCTGACGCAGTTCATCCAACAATTCTAAGCCTGTCTTATGACGATACTCGCAGTTCTCCCTATGTGCTTCTTCTAGCACACCCAATTCGCCTTTCCACTTGCAGCCTATGCGCTTGTATTTGCATGTGATCAGTCTCTTGGGGCATTCCTTGATTCCATGAAGACGCAGCCGACCACGTGGCAAATGCATCTCGCATCTCTCACAGGCCACAACAGCATCATACAGTCTACGTTCAGCAATCAGGTGACGAAACGGCTGATGACGATAGATCCGCACTCCGCACAGTGGACAGGTGCCCAACTGGGCGCCCAGCATCTTGTCCAGCACGCGAATCTGATAGCAGCCGGCACAAATGGGATGTCCTTGTTGGCAGTGAAGCACCTCGACAAATGGCAATGTGTCGCACACAATACAACGGAAGATATCTAGATCTGCGGGATCTTCTCCTCCATTTATGAACAACCCGTTCCCTGCCGGCACATTGTTCACCTCATCATCTGTGTCGATCACCACATCGCGATTTATGGATGGTTGATTGATTTCTTCAGTGGGCCATTGAGGACTTGTCCCGCGTACCTGAACGAAGTGGAAATCCTCAGACGACATGTTGATTGTAACAAAAATATATTTAGGCAATGATTATCAAAAGATTTCTGAGAATGTGTTCAGGTCTAGGATCAACCTTACAATTTAATCGTAAGTTATATGTTGACTAAGACAGCTCCCACTTAGATAACAAGTATATCGAACTATTTGAATGTGCTCGACGAAGCACCCTACGAGACCTTATCTCACATCTCATAAAAATAATAAAATAAATAAAATTGTAGGCGCTAGATGGCGCCAGAGCGGCTTTTCCCGCTTTAGTAAGCGTATTTTTGCATTGAAATACATATGTAAACTTTCTGCGATTGTGAATAAAATATCAAATATACAATATTGTTATTTTAAAAATGTTTTTTTTTTTTAATTTTCAACTTTTAGAGTTTGACCAAAGTGGCACAACTTAGCTCACTGCCAATTAGAACACATACATAAGTTATTTAAATTAGTTTTGCCTTGGTAAAAGTAGTTTTGTTTTCACTCAAAACTTCACTGTTTGACAAACTACCAAAAAGTAGTAAAAACTGAAGAGACAAAGGCAACGAAAAATAAACTTATTTTGGCTAAATAATAAACAGTGCTAAATCATTTCAACAAATGCTCGCCACGTGATTTCCGCTTGCTGTACGTGCCACAACATTGGCGCCGGCATTGCCCGTGTTGTCACGCCCACTTGCCCACACGCCTTAATGCCAGCAGCTGCCAAAGCAGAAATTATTGGCAACTCGCTTAAGCGCAATAAATACGCTTGATTACTGGCAGCTGGCCAAAAAGAGAGGCGAGTACATTCAGCATTCGGTGTGTCCTGCAATCTCCTTTATGTTCATATCGTCTATATCCTGCCGTCAATTTGTAGTTCATTTGAAGTCACAAGTAAATCGCTGCATGCTGTTTGCTCTGCAGTTTTTAATAGGCGGTGATTCCAATCTGCAACCCAACTGCTTTTCAAATGGTATGCAGCGCGACGGTTTAGTTGAAAATGCTCGACAGAGAAATACCCTGGAAATAGAGATCGAGTGAGCTAACAGCCATTCATCTTCTCACTCTTCACTTTAGCTGTAGATTCTGTTACAAAACTTAATAATCGATTCTATTAATTTATAGGCTACTTTATTAGAATGACATAGTATTCCACACTTCTGTAAATATTTTTTCTTAGCGTTTTCTTAATGTTATACTGTCGCAGAGTAAAACTCGAAATTAAATATAAGATATGAGAACCAAGCAGAAACTAAGATAGAATTTCAATAATCACCCATTAAGAAACTGAATAATATAATAAAAATATATATATATTCCTAAAATATATTTAAATATATATCTTACTTACTGAAACATTTTTTAAAATGCATTATAAAACTTTAGAATGGTATTTAATTTCTCAAAAATAGAGGAAAACTTTTCTAACTTTGTTTCCTGTTACACATTTAATATTTCATCTATATAAGCCATAGAAATAAATTATATTTGCACTTGTTTTTTTCACAGTCTTTTATCTCCCATATTCGCAGGACGACAATCAGGAAACAATGGGCCACCACGAGGGTTAAGGCGCAGGGAGCAAAGAGCATCGGAAAATAGGAGAAGGAAAGCGCAACTCAAATCGCTTTTGTGCACAATTCGATTATTTACGTTATTCTTTTTAAATGATATTTTCCGTTGGCAAACGGGTTAGCGTGTTTGAACTGCAATGGAGCTGGAGAAACCAATTATCTGGAACAAGGAGCAGAGCCTGGTAAAGGCCACAAGCGATTTGCAAGGAAATAAAGCGAAGGCAGAGCGCGAGATGGGGAAGGGGAAATGCATTGAAAAGAAAATAAATATCTGGCAGCTGAGAGGCAACACCAAACAAAAGATCAAATTAATAACATGACCAACAACTTTGGCTAAGAACAGACACAAACATCAAACACAGCTGAAGGCAAGTTACCAAATGGGTGAAGAGTGCGGGGGATCGTCACTTGCAGTGGACAAATATTTAAGCAGTTGGCTGCATCCGAAAAACCAGATGAAGCCCACTATAAAACGCCCATCATGGCGCAGAGAAAGCATCACAAACACTTCCGTTGTTCCCCAAGCAACCAACGGACTGAGCATGTCATCCAAGTACGCACTGATCTTTGTCCTAGCGGCACTTTGCTGCCTGGTGGCCACCGAGGCAGCTGCCCAACGTCGCAACGGCGCCGTACTGTCATCAGAGGAGTCGAGGGACACCAAGGATTCCAGTGATGTTGAGGTGAAGCGAGAACCGGAGGAGGAGCAGGAGCAGGATCAAGATGCAGGTGACAACAATCAGCTGCAACTGAATGAGAATCACAATGCGGCTGTCAGCAAACAGGATAATGTGAGGGAGACCGTTGTGCGCTCCAATAAGGATGATGCCCGTGCCCGTCGTGTTGTGCGTCGTCGTCGTGGTCCTCGTCGCAGCCGCAACTCCCGTCGTCGTCGTCGTGGCGGCAACCGCAGACGTCGTGGTGGCAACCGCAGGCGTCGTGGTGGCAACCGCAACCGTCGTCGTAGCACGATCAGGAGACGTGGTGGCAGACCCCTCCGCGGTTAAGCAATTGCCCAGACTCAAAGACCACACACACACACACACATGGAGATAAACAAAGACACACCGACACAGGCACACAAATACACACACACACATACATGTAAAACATTTAAACACCGAACTGACTTGTGTAATGATTTGTGTTATATTTATTTCACCCTATACTGTACATCTGTAAAAAAAAAATTGTCAAAATATATTTTCACATTTTAACTTAATAAAATACTTCTTTATTTCTTGAACAATGATTTAAATGAATTAAATAACAGTTAGGAAGTCTGTAAAATGCATTTAGCTAGAGCTCAGATTTATGCAAATTTTGGACAGCTTCACAGGATAAAATATTTCCAATTCGTTTTCAGAATTTATACTTTTTTAATCTTGAATTTTTTATTATTTACTGATTTAAATATAAAATGAAATTAATAAATGTTTTAAGAGTGAGTTTCAAATTAAATAATTGAGTGTAAAATTATTAACATAAAAATTTAAGTTTGGAACTTAATGCCTAAATTTATTTTAACTAATATCTTTAAAAATGAGTTTTGAACCTTACCCTTTAAGATTTAAATGCTTTTTCTTTTCTACGTTTGAACCAATTTATGCATTTTAACAACTTGCTATTTCGCAATCCCCATTAAAGTGGCTTTCAAGCAGTTGTCGCATACGTTTAAAATGAAAGCAACTTTAAATCGTTTGTTAATACACAGCATGCTAAAATTCTTTGGCCAACATGGAAAACTTTTCAGCAGTATGCGAAAAATGCCTGTGGTGAAAATGCTGGAAGCCTGTTCTCTCGTCAGCACCAGCTCCTCTTTCTCTGATTGAAGCAGGCGACGTGACGTGTGACAAGAAATTGCCGCGGCTGCCTGCAACATCTGTTGCTGTTGCTGTTGCCGTTGCCGTTGTTGCTGCTGTGGTTGTTGTTGTCACACTCTGCTGCCTTCTGCCCGGCCTCAAAAATGATGAATGTGCCAATGTTTCTGGCCTGCAGCTGCTAAAGGAACAACAGCAACAGCAGCAGCAGCAGTCGAGCTGTCTCAACTTATCCTGGCTATACACTCTAGGAAACTTCTTTGTCAGTGTATACACTTGGCGGACAAAAGTTTTGCGGCCGCCAAGATGGTCCATTTTTGGATTATTAGGCAACACTTGGCGCAACATTCGCATACAACCAAACCGCGTTGCAGGCAAACCAGTCAGGCCATTATGCTGCAAGTATATCAACAGAAAAGTTCTTCTGGTTGAACCAGATGAGACGATCCGTTGCATAAATGGAAAATGGTAAATGAGTTTGTCAGGCCTCTAAACTTCCACACGCACACTAAACTTCAAAAAGTTTGTAGATGCATCTGATGAGGGGCATAGACAGGGACCGGGACATTGCAGGAAATTAAATCCATGTGTTGAGGCAGCTGCAACATCAACATTTTGATGAGCAGCCAACCGCATTGATGAGCATTTCTATTGTTATTGTTTTATAGGCATCAGGAGGGGACATCAACTCGATATGGTTCAGGACCTAGACAGGTCCCAAAAATAATCAGAACGATACTCGCATTGAGAGCTTCATCTGAGCTGATGCCTCGCTGCTCATAATTCATCGTTATTCAGTACTCGTTACTTGAAAATCGCTACTCGTTACTACGATTTTGGAGAGAGAAGGCACAAGTTCTTTCTCGACGTTTAATTAAGCGCACAATATGCATTGAGAATTTTGTAATTTCCTATTCATCAGCTCAACGTTTGTGCTTATCGGCCTTTTGCTCTGATGAATAGACAAAGAAATGTTGCTCTCACATATTCATGTATTTACTTGTGTATGTGTATAAGTGTGTGTGTGTGTGTGTATGTGTAACAAAAGTCTGCCGTTGTGTGCATCTGTTTGAAAAACAATAAGCTATCCCATTGTTTGCCTTTTTGAGCAACAACAAAAGCCAAAGTCAAACAATTTAGATATGACAATAAGGTAAATAAATTGAATTTGGCTGCCATTTTATGTGGTCGAGTCTGAAGAACTTATCGTCTAAAGTGTGCAAAGAAAGCTGTTGAATTGTAAAAGATATTGCATGAATATTCAGGCAGCCTCTTATGATCAACATTTTTATATAGCTGAAGAAAACATTTCAAAATAGAGCAATCGAAGCTTAAGCACTTTCTTGGCAGCTGAATCAATTGCTTTCTTCACTAAAGGTCTCTATAGGTCATGTATTTATTTTGTGCCGATGTTACAATAACGTTCTACCTTTTACACAGTTTTGAAATCATCATCATCTATATAAATATTGTTTAATAAAAAAATTATACCAAGTACTCTATTCACATAATTAAGTTCAGAATACATTTTTGACCAGTAATAATGCATAATTTTATTCTTATGTAAGTCAAATCTCAAGTTATTTAAGTATTATAATGGATTAAAATGATTTTATTTTCTTTCAGAAAACATTTTAAACACTTTATTATGAAATAGAAATTGTTGTTGAATTTTTGTGTCGTTAAAAAAAGTTATTAAGCTAGTGTCTTATAATGGTATACAATCAATTTATAGTTTATTAAACCGAATAGAAATTGAAATTTTAATTTTTTAAGTGTGATTTTTCTTTAAAGCAATAATAATATTTCGTGAATATAATTTTTTCAATTTAAAAATACTATTTTAAAATATTTCGCAGCATTTTGTCGTACATTTCAACATTTTATTTTGCTTATACATAAATTTAAAAAATAATTTTCTTGTTACAGTTTTACATGCCCGAGTGAACAGCCTCGTAATGAGACCTTCGAACCGAGGCTACCCAAACGAATATATTATAAATAAATGATGCATATTTGTAGTTTTTTTTCGAGAAAATTTTTGTTTTCTTTCGCTTTGTGTTAATATATATTTTGGCAGGCTGCTGTGATTTCCACGCCGAAGTGATTTTTGGGGGCAGCATTCAGTCTTCAGCGTGAACAGCAAAACAAATATACACACAAGCTTAAAAAGAGAGAAGGAAAATCACACGACGATTTTCAATTGAACGGCGGAAATGTAACGGAAATAAATTTACATAAATACAATATGGTGCGTGCTTGTTGGCGTCATTTTATTTGCGCAATATATATTGAGCACGCATGCACGCACAAGCATACGAGTACGAGTATTTGCACAGAAGTGCGTATTGATTTATATGCACAACTGAATTCCTTATTTTAATTTTTCTCGACTTTATCATCCTTTTAATTTTAAAAATCAAATTTAAGACCGAACTTTAGTTAGGACAAAAAGGATGGATGGATCTTTAAATTTGTTGTTGGTTGTCTGAGCAACATCGTTTGCACTTCTTTAACGCCAAAAACATTTTTGGCATTTCGTGACCAAATTTAGAGCACACTATCACGTGTGTAAATGCCACACTCACCTGCCTATCCAGTCAGCCATCCAGTCAGCCTGCCATAAGCTATGGTAGGAAATTTTCGCATTCTGCATGCATTATTTGCAAAAGGATAAAAGAATAAAATAACCAAAAATGCATAATAATTTGATGCTCAACGGAAAGATACTCAGCAAGCGAAGTTAAAGATTAAATTATTAAATTGTCGTAATGGAAATCCAAAAATATTGATATTATTCGATCAAAAAAACATAGTTTAAAAAAAGAAAATCTTCCCCAAGTTTTCAATTTATTTAGAACTCATCTAACAACGTGATCATATAAAGTCATAAATCCGTACAATTCAGATTTTATCATAAAACGGTCAACATTTTGTGAATACATACTGGGTTTATCGGTAACCGGAATAAGCTTATGATCCGCTTTATGCATAAATACTAGACTTTCTCCTCCATTAACGGCATGGAAGTTGTCAGTATTATTGTGGTATACGTGTCCCTTGTGCCAGTCATAATAACTTAAGTCTGTTGGTTTTGGTCGTAAAAGGGTTTTACCCTCAAAAACGGCTTTCCAATTGGTTCTATCTGCTTTTTTAAAATGACAGTCACGCAGACTCTTCTCAAAGTCAATATAGCCCGATATGTCGAAGCCACTACGTTGTCGTACCTGTAAGAATATAATGGTCTAGAAAGATAAAGGAGTCAATAAATCAATCATTGTAATTATCCATGCCAACAGCTTACTGATAATTTCAGAAGCAAATTTGGTTCCTCGCGTTCCATTAAGGCTTTTAAAGCAGCATCAGTTCCTTTGAAGTATCTTCCATAAAGGATATCAGATGAGACCCTCGGATTAAGAATAGCAGCTAGCTGGCTTCTTATCTTGTCGAATTCAATCTCCTCACACACCTTCCGGAGCTGCGATAACCAAGTTTTACAAATCTTCTTACAGTTGACATACTGCCCAAATAAAGATAGTCATCGGCCTTTATAAAGGAATTCAAGTAATCGCTGTAGCTTGAAAAATTCAATAGGCTAAGATCCAAATTGGCCGACATGGTTAATATGCTCTTTTTATAATCGAGTATATAAATATATATTTGAGTCGAATTAGAGTTATATATTTTACGGTGATGTGTATTCGTTGATGTACAATATATTTCTGACTTAATATGCTTAGATATTTAAATATTTCAAATTAAAATATCCTACGTATGAGCAACAGAGTATACACAACCCAAGACGCTGGCGAGTGCTTACAGGGAAAATAGTGAAAATGTATTTCCTATAAAAGCCAAGAAACATACAAAAACACAAAAACTACGACGATGAGGACGATGCTGATAAAGACAACACACACTGAAAGACAAGGAACGTGGTCGCTTGTCGCCATTTTGTTGCATTTGCGACTTATATGCATATACGTGTACAGTGTACACATACATTCATACATATGAGTATGTATGGTATATACATATGTGTAGGAACATTGCCACTTCCAAACTCAAACGTGCAGTAAAAATTACATTTTCCTTGCACGAACATTTGCCACAACCAACAACTGCACGAAAATGCACAAAGATTTTTTTATTTTTTTATCGTGCTTTGTTTTTACTCGAATGTTGGCAGAAAACGTTTTCCATTGGCAGCGACATTGGCGGTTGGAGGATTTTCCTGTACAATGGTAAATTATGGCTTAAACGTCAAGTATATTACTAGCAATAATTATAATAACATACTTAAGGATAAATTGTCCTTATCTTGTGAAAATGTCTTACTGAAAACATAATAATATTATGAATATATAAAATTTGAAGTGAATATATTTCCAACTTTGATTAACTTTAATTTAAAAGTGTCCCATAAACGTATAACATAGTCTTTTAATATACAATATTTTGTAGTAATTTGTATTATAATATATGTAGAATAAATATCTTGATTAGTATCTTTAAAAACACAGATTTCAGAATATCTTGTAAGCTATATAGTTGAGAAGGTTTCCACATTAATAATTTATTAATAATTAAATAAATTAAAATAAATCATGTATCAAATAAAACGATTTAAATAAATTCCGTTAATTAGAATACTTTGTCTAAGTTTGTCCCACTGTGCTAAGCACTGAGTTAGTTTAAATGGCGTAGAAATCGGTATTGCCACTCGTTCGTTTGGCATATTTTACAAATGCATTTGACATAAATTTTAAAGGGCTTAAGTGCCACAACCCTTTCCTTTTGGTTTGGGCCCTGGTCCACATAATGTGGTACATGATAAGAAGACGACGACGACGACGACGACGCCTAAAAATATGGGAGGGTCGTTAAATCTTTGGATGCCGACATAAAATAGGGCAATTACACTAAAGATCATAAATTATGCAAAGCCCCTGCAACAAGTGTGCGATAAGCCGCCAACAAAAAAATAAAAAAAAGAAATGAAAATGAAGATGAAGATGGAAACGTCTGACAATCATCACTCAGTTGGGCACTTGAAAGATTCACGAATAGAAAAATGTGTGAATGTATTTTAGAATTTCGGATTCGGCAAAGGCAAAGTAAACTCGACTATATACTATATAGTACATACATATGTAAGCACTCAGTCCTTCAGTGCTCATGTCGTTTATCAACTGTCAGGCGAAATGCATTTCAAGAGCTGCTGACAACAATGCCAAGTGAATTTCTCCTGCTTCTTTCTCTTCCCGTATCCCTTATCATTCATCCAGACCGTACTGAAGTCCCATGCAAATCGGTCTTACTATGGCATTAAGTGTATGCGATTTCCCCTTCAACAAGACAATTTAATGCAAAAATGCATGCTTGACAGGCTGCCAGTGCGTAAGTGCTGCAGGGCGCTCCGAGGGTGGCGTGGGCGTGGCAAAACGGGTTAAACGCCACTACAGTTATGAATAAATAGGTACTTGTATCTGGAGGTAGTGAAACTTGAACTCTTGAAAACATATTGAACACTCGCCTCGCATCTGCAGCGGGCATTTTGAACATGAGTTCAGTGCGAGTTTTCCTTGGGGCTCAGTGAGGCGTGTTATCGCCGGGTTTGCATGCCCGCACAAGCCATAAATGTCAATTGGCCCCACGCAAGTGGCAAGTGGCAAGCGGCAAGCGGCAAGCGGCAAGCGGCAAGCGGCAACAAGTCTGGTTGGGTAACGGTAATGGCAAGGAAATGAATAGCGGTTGCAGCTGCTTGCAGTATCATAATTACAGATGGTTATCACTTCATATGACTTGATATGGTTAATCAATTTCATGCTGAGACACTTTGCAAATTGCCAAATCAAACGACATTGCATGTGAATTACTTGTGCTCTATAAAGGCATAACGAAACAATTTTACAGTCTATTTCAAATAATTAAAAGCTTATCAATTTGATGAACTTGATTTATGCTTGGTATTTTAATTATGGTCGTATACCATTAAACAATCTAAATATGAACAGCAGCAGCAACATGACAAAGAAAAGAAACATGACCAAATAATTTTAAATAGTATAAAAATATATAAGGAAATAATTTTTATCACTGTGGATTAATCATTCAAAATTATACGTCTACCTATTCATTAAAGTAAGTTTTAATGAATACTCTGTTGAATTGTCTAAAATTCTGTGTAGTTCACTTAAAACATTAATTGCAGTGTCATATTAATTTCAAATTGACTCTCCTATTAAGACTCAATAAATAATTTATCCCTCGTAAACCAAGAGTCGATTATTGTGTTTTGTTAGCGATTTGCAAGCTTAAAAAAAAGTCTTAACCAATCGTCAAGTCTACAATCTACAATAGCTTAACCATTTTACAATTCACTCACACCGCATCTATGTAAATTTGTTTGTTTTTTCACTCCCTTTTACCCCTTCTTCTCAGGGACACCCTGCAAAAGTTCCCTGTCCCGTTTCTAGTCAGCGTCTCTGATTTAAATGCTAAAGTGCACGATTATCATTTCGATTTTGTATAAATAGGACATGAATTATTCATAGGCACTTACTTATGCGCCATCAAAGCGACATTGGGAGCTCCATTTCCACTTCCTTTCCTTGCCCTACCTCTGCCCAAATAGACATATGGCGATATGATAAAGCTGGCTTATTGACTTCAAATCAAAGTCAAAGATGAAATATTTGTTGGTTACATTAACACAAGTCGTTGGATCTTATAGTTTGATAAAGTCAAGTTCACAAATTAAAGTAATTTCGCGTCGTAGAACTTTTCACATTGCAAAACCCAAGCAAAAGTTGTGACAATTGTTATTTTAACACACACACAAACACAAACTCATACACATAAAGAGAGATAAACACAAATTACTGTCGATTTCATTTCACGCCTTGAGCAGAGAAACTTCTTTACTATGCTAGGGAGCACGCCATGAAGAAATCGGTGCCCATTGTCAACTGGCAACAACACGGCGTCTCTATATCCAGCGACTGGTGCCTTCAAGTCTCCACTCTCGTCCTGAGTCCTGAGTCCTGAGTCCTGGCATCATCCTCCTCACACTGTTCGCCGCATCGTTGCCTGAAATTCGATAAGGCGACAAGCGGACAGACAACGCGACGGAAACCTGGAAGCAATTTGCGCATAAACGTTCAGCACGATAAAATTTGCAGTTTTGTTTATTTTTCTGACAGATGCTGGAAAAACAGCATTGAAAAGCTTTGAAACTCTGCTCTTCCTCTCCACGCTATGAGAAGTTTTGATTTGAATTAAATTTTGAATTTATTTCTGCGTCTGATACGCTAAGCAGTTGTCAGGCGCAGTTCGAAAGGAAAAGCGGCTTTATACTTTACACTTAACATCAGTGCCAAGAACTTAATTTCAAGTTTAATTTTAGATTGATAACAAAAGAAAAACTAATAATTACATTATTGCATTATACCAAGTTGATATTTGTTATTATATTTTTTTTTTTTTTAATGTATTATTATTAAATATTCCTTGCCTTAGCTCAGATTTATGAAAATTGTTTCGTTTGCAAACTAAGAAGGAAACTCTGATTTAGTCATTTTGTTTGATCCAGTGCTAATTGAAAATGTGCATCACAACTATTCTAAAAGTTTCAACAGTCTCTGATAAGAAACACAAAAGTTACCTTGCTTGTGTCCCCCATTTTTAATCTGTGTTAATATGTTTTATGGTATCACAGATACTAACAAAGTACTGGGTATTTATTGTTGCATCAACTTAAAGTTGAACAAATTTAAGTTATTGCTTGGATTTGAAGCCAATTAAGCACTTCAATCAAAACTATTAACAATTGCACAAAGAACACAGGACACACAATACGGTGTAGTTGACAAGAAATCATTAGCCAAAACTGTCAATACCATTGCAATGGTTGGGCCAAAACAAATGTCAAACAAACACGACGACCATAATGATAAATCAATAGAAAAGCATGTTACTTTTATTTCATTTCGATATTGTTTTTCCAACAAACCAAAATGAAATATCAATAAAGGCTAAATTGTCAGTGCAAAATTGATACATGATCTGGATGAAAATGGAAAGCAGAAGCATATCAACAACAATCAACAGTTTGGGGAAAATGGGAGCAAAAATTGCAACAAATCACATAACTAAAACGCATTTGGTTGTCAACGTAGTTTGCTGCCAGATGAAAATTATAATTGATGCGATATTAATACGGGTGCTAGGACCGGAATTTGTTCCTCAATCCCTTAGCTGTCTCAGTCCCCCGGAACAGACAGCTGATGTTGAGATTGATGCGCTGCATTCGCGGAAAAAGGCTTAGCAACAGGCTTTCCACATGCCACATGCCACTTTCCACTTGTTCCTCCTCCATATACTGACTGATGGCATGCGTCATTAATGTCAGCAATGGTGTTGTACACATATTGCACCACCAACACATATACACATTCAAGGATACAGTCACAGTTACGCACAACAAAACGTTCACAATTGTCATCAGCATTGTTTGGTTTGCCTTTTTGCCTGAGTTCTATCCATGTATCGTTCATGGTCAGTAGCAGAGTCCACCAGTCCAGAGTCCAAATTCTCGGCTCCCTGCTCTGTCCTGCTCTGCGGGCGTTGTGGTAATTAGATGAATGTGCCATAAATCATTTTCTAAATCATTTGTTGCCAGTTGTCACTTGCAATAGATCTTGATAGCCCCCAGCTTGAATCGGCTCTGCTCAGAACTGTTCTCTGACTGATAACGTTTTTGATTTAAAATATTTCCGTCCCCAAAGAGAATGCAGTCATATGCTAAACTATTTTTGATTAAAATAAACTTATGTGATATTTTTGTGATTTAGTTGCCTTACTTTTAATTTATAAAACAAACAAAGCATAAGAAATTTATATTTATCATGTATGAAAAAGAAACTGATTAGAAAATTTAAAAAAAATACTCAAGCTTATGTGTCACTAGCTTCTAGGGCCGTCGACGAGAATCTGTATTTATTCGTTTATATTAAAAATAATATAAACTGTAAAAAATGCAAAAAATATTTTTATTTTTATTACTGCTAAAATAATTTTGATAATTATAAAAATTATTTTTAAAGATAAACAAATCAATTTTAAAGAATTTAAGAAATAATAGATTATAGATAATAATACTTACATAAAATTTCATAGGAAAATTTCTTATAAATAACATTTATATTTATAAGTATTTAAATACACTTAAAGTGGGTCAAAATAGTTCGATTTATTTTATTGTAAAAGGGATTGAAATTTTATATTTAAATTACTCAATCAAATTTAATATTTTTAATAAATTATAATAACTATAATTACCAAAAAGGGCAATCTCAATGCACCTTTAATTATGCTAAAAAAAAAAAAATTATAACAAAATCACTCAATTGATTTTTAATGTTTATTAATTTAATTTTAAATAATTTATATAATTCGAATTTGGCATTAAATTGGGCGCATTGAGATTGCGGCTAATCGTTCAAATCGTTAGTCCTACATAGTAACAAAGGCAACAGAAGACCTCAAAGCAACCGAAACCACAACAAACATGTAACTCATTATGCAAGTCTCAGCAAGGAGCATCGAAAGGATCAAAACTCAACAGGCTCAGGGCAACAATTGGGGCTGGTCTGGTTGACTGGTTGCTAGCGAATGCGCATATTACAGTGGGACACGCCCACGCCCACACCCACGCCCACTAAAGCAACTGAGTACGCAAACATAGTCCCCTCTTTCCGCTCCTCTCAAAAGCAAACAGACGTCGGATGAGGGACGAAGGAGGAGGAGCAGCAAGTGCCACAGCAGCAATAGCTGTTAATTGTGTACAACAAGGAAGAAATTGCAGTGAAAACAAAATGAACTGTGGCAGGGAATGTCAAAGGAGATAACAAAACAACAACATACACTCTAAACTGGGCGTGTCCAGGCGAAAGTTTAACTATAAAATACGGCGACACATACAACAGATACGAAAACGGAGGCGGATACGGATGTGGATGGTAAATGGAGATGGAAATGGAAATGGGGACATGAATGTATCCCGTTGACCATATGCTTGACTTGCTTTGGGTTTAGGAGTATGGCAACTGCATTTTAAGTGCTAAAAGTCGACGATGTCTGCTAATCGCATTGGCGCCACTTTAAGCGGCTTAGATACGACTACCCGTAAAAAGTTGTATCTTAAAGATACATACATACAGCAAGCTAATGTAATTGCATTGAAATTAACCAGATGAAGGGTGCATGGCACTCGACAGGTGGGATAAATTATTTGTGCCACACATGATGTTAATTAAGTCGACAAGCGACAACAAAAGACAACCAGTTGGACTTTTGGCCTTGGCATGGGGCATTTAAATTATATTTTATACTCATATATGGAGCTGCAACTACAGCAAAACTTTGCTAAAAGTATAGTTTCTATTATATGGTATCTACAGTCGTATTAATACACACTCTCACATAATTAATAGATGCAAAAGGTGAAACATAAAGGTTACATAACCAAATAGAGAGAGAAAGAGAGGGAGAGAGAGAGAGAGCGAATCGACAAGGGCATTGTATGTGTGAAATGTTTTCTATGCTTCTCTGTCTCTCCGTCTGCAAAACAGAGATAACATAATTATACCTTTAGTTTTAATTGTAATTTATGTTTTTGCTTCAGGCTTCTGTGATTTATTAACACAGTTGGTAGTGTTCGAGTATGTGAATAGCTGGTCAGCAATAGTAACTCACTTTGGCACTTGGCATCTGAAGGATATAATTAAATGTGAAATCATTTTTCGAACTTCAATCAATTAGAATGTGGCTCATATAAAATTATATTGGCAATTGTATCATCAAATCATAAAAGGAATTTAACATAATAAGGAATTACATTAATTACATTAACATTACATTAATTTCTTTATTCTTTACTAATTTATATCCTGTTGAGATTAATTTTCAGCACTAGCTTTAACAGCAGAATACAAAAAAGAAGCTGAGATAGATGCAGATATAATGTTACCGATATTATGATATATACTTTAAACTATAAATATAATCGTAAGCAACTTATGAGCTTCTATAACTTTTGGAAGCAATGCAAATAATTTGCGATTATTCTGCTTAACTGTCAGGCTCAGAAGTCTAAGCTGTCAGTACACTAAAATCTAAATGTATAGAAATAGGGACAAGGACAATGTCAACAAATCAATGAGAAGCACAAATAAGACACCCAAAGCATTGGACTAATTAAATGACGATTTGTGTCAATGATAAGGACAATAATTGCCGGGCAAACAAACCCACAGACAGAAGCAGAGAAAAAGAAAAGCACCCGTACTTGACAGTTTTTCCATTGTCTGAGGGTCTTACGGTGGACTGCAGACTGCGGACTGCGGATTGCGGATTGCGGGGGGCGATACCTAATGATGTGACGGCGCGATAAGAACACAAAATGGGCTGACAGCCAATGAAATTTTTCTCTCAATATTCGTTTAATGACAAGTAAATGACGTTGAAAATATTGAACTACTTTTCCATGCAGTGAACCAGCAAATGAAAGAGACCCAACAAATCAAACAGCACGTTCCAAACGACGACTCGACTCCCTCTTTCCATTTCGGCATTATCTCAGTCTCTGTTTGCTCCGACTGTTTTGACAAGTTATCATGAAGATGTTTTGAGTCATTGAAACAAAGGCCAAGTCAAGTCAATCAAACAATGGGACAGCAGCAGCAGAAGCAGCACCAGCAGTAACAACAACAACAACTGGTCAGTTTCCTCAGTTTTGCTGCCAGCTGGTGGGCGTGGCCGTGGGCGTAGATAAGAACCCAAACACGTTGGAATTCTAATGCCCATTGAACCGTTGGAAAAATGTCAACATTAGCTACGCATTATGATGATGTCAAGCAGCAGGAGCAAAGCAAAAGGAAAAGGAAAAAGAGCCTTTGCCGGTCAAAATATTTTAGACCTAAATGAGCAAAGTTATTATGGGCCACATTTTCATTTTCGTTTTCATTTTTATCATCAATCTTTGCGCTTCAACACTTGCTTCCAATTTTTTGGGACTGACAGAGTGTTTTCGACTGTTGACACTTGATGAAGTTATAATATTTATTCTGTTTATTATACCGCCAGTTGTGTTTATTTACTATGCCTTTTTTTACAGATCCGTTGACAGCTCTTTTTTTGTCTATGTCAAAGTTCTGACTGACTGTATAATTTTTGTAAATTGAAAAATAGCATTTTTGATTTGGAAGCTTAGTTCAGCTAAAATTACTTTTGACTTGCAGATTTAAATATAGATTTTTTTCTTCGCATTAAATATAAGTTTCTGTTTAAATGAAATTTTATATATGTAGTATTATTTTAGAAAATTTTGCAATATTTTCAATGGTAAAGTTATTGAATACTGCAGATAAGATAACGAATGTTACACAGTGACTTATTTCGAGTTGTCAGCCTTCTTATAATTTTACTTACTAGTAGCTCTTTTTATAAGAAAAAGTTTCTATCCAAATGTCAATGATTCAAAGTTCCTAAAAATTTTTTCTTGTTAGTAAGTTGCTAAATTCCATTTATGCTTCAGAAAATCTGGATGCTTGCTTTCTTCTCAGTTAACAAAACATTTTTATCACTTTGGATGCAAAATCGAACAAAAAATGTGCTGTCAAAATTTATAAAAATGTTACAGCAAAGTGAAAAATCATACACATAAGCGACACAGTCGCACCCTTCAACACCAATACACAATCATTTATTCCCAAAAATGCACACATTCACACACACACTCATGTAAATTCCACATAACACTTTTCATTGTCAAAGCGCGCACACGTTGAAAATGGCAGCTTTAATGCCATTTTTGTGCTCTTTGTTCCTGTTGTTGCTGTCGCTGTTATTGTTGTTGCTATTGTTGTTGGGGTTGTCATGCTGTTTTGGCAACATTGTTACGTGTGTCGTCAAAATCGTCTGTCTGTCTGTGCCTTCATTCTCCGATTTACCAACACAAACGACGTGTTAAGTAAGAGAAACTGCCATGAAGGGGATTGACTCAGAAAGTGAGTGGGAGTGGGAATTAGGGGGAATTATGCCTAGGGGCCAAGCCAGGTACACTTGTTTTGTCGCTTTGCCAGCAATCGTATTAACCTTATCGCTAGGCTGATTTATGTATGTAAATTTCTCTGATTCCCTTGGTTTGCCATCATCGAAAAAGTCGCAATACCAATCAACGGTAACAAAGCCATACTGAAAATTGACTAATGGTCTTGGCTTTCCATTTGGTGAGAGCACATAAAAGTACGTCATAGAAGTAAGTCATACGAGACATACAGATGTGTTTCTGTTTACTCTTCTTAACTTTTTATTATGTTAGGGTTATTCAGTGGCTGAAGTAATTCAATACAGTACAATCAATTTTCTCATTACCAATTTAAAAAAAATTTCATAAAATGTCATAGGCATGCTGTCTTATAAAATTTCATTTTCTATTTTAAACTAGTCGGCCGGTGCTACAGTCGAGCATACTCGACTGTCGGAGACCCTGTTCTCACTATGGCAAAAACTAATAATGGAAGAAATTATAAAATATTTAGTTAACTTAAATGCATATTCTATCATATTGGTTACAATGTCTCATAAAACATAAAAGCTTTTCATACTAAGACTTGATTTTCACCCGTTCGTCCTATGACAGCTATATAATATAGTGGACCGATTTGAACCAACTTCAGTTAGGATGTATAAGACTAACTTAAATTAATATTCAATAAGTTTGGTTACGATATCTCAAAAAACAAAAAAGTTGTTCATACTAAGACTTGATTTTCACTCGATCGGTCCTATGGGCGCTATATGATATAGTGGTCCGATTCAAAAAAGAAACATACTTGAACTGCCTGCAAGATTGAGGAATCTACGTACTAAATTTGGTGTCACTAGCTTTTTAATTGCTCTTATAATTTGGATATGAAATTTTTTTCCGATTTGTGGGCGATAAAGGGGGCGTGGCCGAATTTTTAAACAAACTTGATCTGCTTGCAATATAGAGGAACCTACATACCAATTTTGGTGTCTCTATCTCTTATAGTCTCTGAGATCTAGGCGCTCATACAGACGGACAGACAGACGGACAGACGGACAGACGGACATTGCTATATCGACTCGGCTGTTGATGCTGATCAAGAATATATATACTTTATAGGGTCTGCCACGCCACGCCTCCTTCTGCCTGTTACGCACATATTCGTTAAAACAAACCCAATAGACCCCTGTACTTTTTTTAAGTGCGGTATGTAAAAATACTTATTGTTTTAATATTCACTAAATATTATTCTGTCTTAAGAAAATACTGATTATACTGTCGAGTTCAGAGAACTGATTATGACATAATAAAAGTATTCATATCATATACAAATAATTATGAAAATGTCGTACTTTACAGTTCTGCCAGCGGGGTACGAAAACAAAGAAGAGATTATAGAGTATGGACATAGACAGACAAAGATCGATTACATGGAATAGGGAGATGAGATGTGAACATTTCGAGTATAAATTGAACATATTTAGCACTTACTGCAGTCAGTATAGGAAGAGTCATTCATGCAAGAACTATAATACATAATTGGGTTTCTGCATTAATTTCAAAGAATTAAGATATTTTCAAAAACTTTGCATATGCTTTAAGTAGTAACTATTAAGAGGTTGTTTTTAATATAATATCAACCTTTTACTTTACTACTTGCAGAATGTGCAATCAATATCAATCAATAAAATAGTAGATCGTTATTTGTTTATACTCTCTGTAGTGAAAATGAAACGCTTAAGTAGTTGATACAAGGGCGAGTTTGTTAGTTAATCGCATTGTGTAAACTACTTAAATGGCATATTTTTCCATTAAATGCAGAATTTGAAATTTATTTTTACTTATTAGATATGGTTTTTTTAAATGTTAAGATATTTTAAAGTTTTAATCTAATATATGTGAAATATTACACACACAAGAACTCAGATAAAGGCCTGCATACTTTATGTGCTTTCAAAATGTATAAGAAAACTGAAGGTAAAGGAATCTCAGGCCGCTCACAAGCTCGAAGGAGCACACAGATGAACACTTGAGTTTAATAAAACAAAATCCTGCGGCGATAATTTACAACACGATGCTACACAGCAAATTGCTTTGATTTAAGCGTGCCAACGTGCCACGACTCGCACACACACAAAGACACACACACATACACATACACGGCACCGAAAAGGAAATAAAAACAAGCAGTCAACATCGGGACAAGGAAAACCTGCCACAAGATGCTCCTCCCCTGCTCACATTTTGCTTCACACTTGAGTGGCAAGAGAAGCCAAAGGCAAACCAATTCAACATCCGTTTGCCGCTAATTCACACACATACATGTACACAAAGCGTCCTGACAGTAAGGATATATGAAATACGCGCAAATAACGTGTTAGGAAAATTGTGTGAAAATTGTTATATATATTATATCCGTACGCTGGAGCGCTTGATATGATTTCTTATGCTCCATTCACTGCAAAAGGTGTTGAACAGTTTGCCATCGTTTAGTCGGATGAGGATGAGGATGCTGAGGATGCCGATGGTGGCGGATGAGGATGTTGTTGCTGCTAATGCGGATATATAGCTGTAGTTTTATGAGGTGCCATTTAAATATTTTTCCATACACCGAGATGTTGCAAAAAGTAATATACAAATTTAAGTAAATAAGTACGTACAAAAACTTTTAAGAAATATTAAATTTATTAAACTCCTTATACTTCGATATAATTTGCTATAAGTTCAAAGAAATAAGTTGATATTCTGCCCATTTGTCCAATAACTAGTTAAGGTCTCAGTTGATTTGATGTAAAATGTAAGTAGACTTTAAAAAACAGGCCTATGCATAAACAAATATTTCAAAACCTAAAAAATATTAAATTTCCGAAAATATTCAAAATTTCGTCTTTTCATCTTTCATCTTTTCCAA
Source organism: Drosophila innubila (assembly GCF_004354385.1). NCBI lineage: Eukaryota > Metazoa > Arthropoda > Insecta > Diptera > Drosophilidae > Drosophila > Drosophila innubila. The sequence continues at coordinate 12,709,281 of NW_022995372.1, read as the reverse complement.
AGATTAAAAACTAATAAAGCTCATACTATTTTCAATTCTTACATCGCATATGATTCCATCGCAGTGCAGACAAACATATAGTACTACTTATATTTAAATTACATGTGTGAGTAATTGTAAAAATTAATTGTTACATATTTTATAGGGTCTTAATTTATATTATTTGTAACAAAATAAAACATTTACTTAAGAAAAGGGTCGCGGGGACGATAGTTGTTCATGAATGCATTTAAATCAAGCTCCCTTTATACATATTTAGTTATCATTAACCACCCATTTGACCCTGTTAGTTATATCAGAGCCAAGCACATCCATTACCAAACCATAAGTACGTGTACAGTGGAATAGTCAGCAATTTGCCACGTCGGAGTTTGTTACCACACCGCGTTGACTGTGCGTACAAATGTTTAGCACTTGTTTAACTCATTTGTAAAGAGCAATAATTGCAATTAGTGGAGCAGGGACAGCTAGGAAAGCCAGAGCAAGGAGCAGGAACGAGAAGGAACAAGCCACATCACGAACTGGAACCCAAACACATTCCTGTCATTGTTGTGTGCACGTGACAGATTTATCCAGCAAGTTAAATTCGACGTGAGTTTCGGGTATGAGTGTGAGTACGAGTGCTTAACAAATGCAGAGTATGAGTGCAGTCATTGCTATTTAATGGAAATTTATTTAATTGCCGACATCGACAGTCTTCAGTTCGTAGTCTTTAAGATTGAAGAGCATTTGCTTGCTGTTTGCACCTTGCAACGTTTGCCGCCAGGTAATGCCGAAAATGTCTGTAAAGTTGCACGTGACTTTGCCGCAAGTTGCAATATTTTCAGCTAAGCTGCAAGCTGCAAGCTCTGAGCCTGACAACAGACCACGGCCAACTTGAAATCAAAACTAAAAAATTCTGAAAGTCACATAGCACAAAGTTTGGCATACTCTCGCACTGTAGGTAGATTGGTTAGCTTGCATCCGTGAGATACGTTTTGGGGGCCGCGTCGCGTCGTGGCCAACTCTGTAAAAGTCACTCACTGTTTACCTAAATGATTTTGTAGTGTTTTTTTCTTATTTGCTCTGCTTTTGTTGGCAAACTTTTTCTTTATTCTATTGGCATAAAAACTAATATTGTGCCAGCCAGTTTATTGGAATTCAACGGCCAAAAAACTTTTTAGCAAGTAACACTCGTATCTTGTAGTTTTATGGAGTCGAAGTCGAAGTTGGCCATGGAAAAGTTGTGCGCATGGAAATCGCAGCTGAAATGTCGTAAAAATCAACGCATCGTAGAATGACGTTAAATGTGCAACTCTGTCTCTCTCTCGCTCTGTAACTGTAATCTCCACCGACGGATTTTGGTCTAGCGGTAAGTTTTCGCCATTTTCTGGCCAAGGCAAAAAACTTTCACATTCATCTGCTAACTGCAAGTATTCGGACTCGGACTCTGATTCGTATTCTGCGTATCCGTAACCACAATCGCATCCACATCCTGTCGCCTTTGCCTTCTACGTGTTCCGCATTTGATATGCACGACACGATGTCCTTGGTTATTGGTCCGATTCCTGCATTCTGCTCCTTTTCCAACTTCACATCAATACCTAACTATTTCATGGGTTCGCTTCGATGGCTCTAATTAATGTTTAAATTGCGAATTTTATTATTCACCGAATTTTTGGTAAGGCTGCTGACCATAAAAATCCAGTCAAATGATTTTGTTGCTCATATTTTACGCGCAATGTTGAATCTTTAATATTCGTCCAGGCTTGCAGATTTAGAAGCCAAAATATTACAAATTTTAGCCGCAAATTTGTACTACACTTAATCCAAATCTACAGATTTTACACTTATGTATATCAAGTTCCCAACTTCATCTTATTTTTAAGCTCTTTCTGAGGCAACAGATATCATCGTGTTACTTGTCTAGCATGGCTTGACACTAACATGACCAAAACTATGCAAATTCAATCAGGTAAGCTGCATTGCGGTTACATGGTCTCTTACGGAAAAAGAGCAGATTTTCTGCACCTTTGAAAGAAATTCTTGAGACGTTGCTGCAATGTAAAGTAAGTTGTGAAGCTTTTCTTCTAGTCATGTTATTCTCTCAGTAACAAGACAAAACAACAATTGCCATTGAATTGACCGAAATCAGCTCTAAACTTAAAGCAATTATCTAGGAGCACAATAAAAAAAGTAACACAATGAACCAAGCAAACCATTAAAGTGCTTAGAATGCAGTAAAGTAGCCCCGTAAAATAAATGTACATATTCAAAATTTCTAGAAATTATAATTAAAATAAAAGGAAGACATTATGTTTTTTAGTATTAATTAATTTTCATGTGCTATACACTATATCAAACTAGTAACGGAGTGTGACGATTCAGTCTAGCCTTAACATTAACTTGAATTAGTTGCCACATAAGAACAGCTTTTATTTATTGGGATAATACATAAATATTTTGTGTGCTTTGACAACTTGGCACAATGCCATGCAAATCAACAGCAAATCGCAGCTTGTTAGTTGAGCGTTCGCCGGTTGCAACAGCTTTTCCGAAATCCATTTCATTCTAGAAAAACAGAGTTTTTTCTTTTGCTTTGAGTGTATGTATGTGTAGGGAGTAAGGGAGGGGCTTTCGAGTGGCTGGTGCACTGTTAAAAGGAAACGATATCAAGTGCCTCAATCAAGTCAAACTTGCAATATAAATTCAAACATTTTCAATTCATTGCATTTTTGTGGTTGTTGCCAGTCGAGCGTTGGCAATGCTATGAATATTCCTGAAATTCCCGACCATTTGTACAAACCTACACCGCTATAAAGTATCCTTTTCTACCAGCTCGCAGCTACCTGGCTCAAACTCCCAACTCCTCCGACAAATTTCAGCGTTTCAATCACGAATATACCTTTACCATTGCATTTACTGCTGTTATTCGTGTTGTTATTGTTATTGTTGTAACATTTACGTAGCACGTAAATTGCAATTCTGAGACAGACGGCAACCTGCAGCAGAGGAAGCAGGAATAGCATCAACAAGCCAAATCGTAGTCGCGGTCAAGAGCAATAAATTGGATTGCGGTTTCAGTACTGCCCCCTTTCGGTTTCTCTCAAGAAAACAAATTTTACTATTATTCGTTTTGATTGCAGACAATTACAATGCAGTTAATTTAATTATGTTGAACCAGCGATTCGTTAAATCAACATTACAGCCAGCGGTTAAGATAAACTTGTAGCCAGGTTTTGGCCTAGGTGGAAGACTTTTGCTTGGTATGCATAGTATTGTAAATGATGAAGATTCACAATATTAATATTTTTTCTTATAAATATCACTTAGATAATGGCAGCTTAATATTTTCTTAATAATAAAATTTATTGGATTGGAAGTTTTAAATCAAATAAAATTAACAACTTAAAACAGAGTTGGCTGTAGAATACTGTTTTGTATCATAGCTATAAATTTACGATTGAGGCGATATCTTTCTATTCTTATTTAGTTGCAAAAAAATATAAATTAAATATTAATAAATTTATTTTATTTAATAAATTGGTTCAGATCTTTTTTTTTGCGCATATAATTGCTTTTCTTTTCGCTACTTATGTTATTATTGTTTTTCATGGTTAATTATGCAAAGATTCATAATTTTATCAAAACTAAACCGTTATTGGCATTGTTTATAAACGAAAATATGTAGATTTAATTGTATATTACGAAAGTTTAGTTTTTTTTATCAGAGTAGCTAAAATTTAAATGTTTTAGCCATGTAACAAGTTTGTGTGTAAACATTTTAGATTTACACGTATCTTACTACCTTTTCTGATAAAATTCACTATTTTACCTCTTGAAATTTTGGCAAACTGCTATTTTCAAGCTCGAGCACAGTATTTAAATCACCATCATCATGATTTATAGTAATTTCTTCCCCGCATACGAATAATCTCTTACCAATACTTAATTATCAGTAAAGTCAACTAACAGCTTATTTGAACGGCCGTTTGACCCTGAGGGAAATTTCTCTCTTAGTTTTTGCGTGCGTGTTTGAGTTGTGACCCCGAGCTGATTCGTTTCTGCTGCCGTTGGCTGCCACAACTTGAGTTAATTTAATAAATCTTGAACAACTGAATAAGCTTTAAATTAATGACCCTGTAAAGTTCATATAAATTATTACGTTATCTTGAGAGTTCGCGCAACGCAGTGTAAGCGTAGAAGTCGAACGGAAGCTGATTCTCTTCCTCTCTCTCTCTCTCTCTCTCTCTCTCTCTCTCTTTCTTTTTGTCTCTTTCTCTGCAACTCATTTTCTCACACACCCACAGTTGGCAGCTGCCAACAAGCTCGGATGCCTGCCACGTGTGCCACATTATGCCAACATATGCCTCACCCACCATTTATGCCAAATGATTTCTCATTTTCAATGCCAACCGGAGCCATAACAACAACGCCAGCAACATATTTTTATGCTTTTTCCGAAATCAAATTTGTATCAATTACAATTGCATTAACATATAATTTGTGGGTCTCTCGAATTTCCCAGCAGATGTTGGCCTGAAATGCGTATTTAAGTGCTTATCAAAATAACTGAGTTAAGCTTTAACATTGCCGACTAACAAGAAGTACGTTTCATTTAACAAAGCCATAAGAATAGGGCAAAAAATTTGTTGTTATTTATTGGTACATAAGATTAAATATCAGATAGTAAAATCAAACTCTAACTAAGTTTATTTATTGTAATATATTAAATAAACCGATTCAAAAACTAAAGTACTTAAAATAATTTTAATAAATTACCTTGAATTTGTTATCGTAACTAATAGCTTCTTAATTATTGCATACTAAACTCAGACATAACGGGAATAAATTAGTGCGCCACCTAGCGATCGTTTGGTAACGTGTATTTGCAAATATGTTCGTAATTGAGTCTCAACTTGAGCTTTCTTACGTATACGTAATATATACATTATATACTTATTATATCCTTATTTTTAAAATAATTCGAATTACTCGAATTATTAAGACATTTTACTTATTAATTGGCGGGGTGTAGTATGCCAATATAATTAAATTCAATTAAATTATTAATCTGTGTCAAAAGCACGGAGAGCACGATGTCTTTAACCTTTACAAATTAACGAATTTAACCCTTTGGGTATATGCCAAAACTTCTCGCCAACTGCAGGACAATATCAACAAAGGTGGCTCCCAGTAAGAAAGTGTATCTGCATACAAACATACTTGTGCATATATGTGTAATATGTTATATGGGCGTGTGGATGTGTGTGCTCAACATAAACTGAAAAGCCCCAAGTAGATTACTAACCAAACAAGGGCTACAAAGTTGCCATTGTAGTTGTCGTCTTGGCCTTGCCCTGGTCGAAAGCCAAGCCAAGCTAAGCCAAGTGTGGATGATGATGATGATGATGACGGTGATAATAATGACGTTATTCCGACCCAATTTCCATATGCGCCAGCCGACGGTTTTTGGCTTAACTAGCCAAACTTGTGAGAAGTTTGCGTGCCAAGTTGGCATAACAGCAAGTCAAACAAACGAAAGCTAACCCGAGACCACATACGGACACATAGCGTACACCTACAGATTCAGATGCAGCACGGGATTCCAGAGATCTCAAATCCCAGCTACGGCTTTCACTGCGGTTACGGGGCAAACTGACTGAAACTTGGCTACCACAAACGGAGGCCAGGCCATGGGACACGCCCCAGCAGCTAATAATATTGAATAAAATTGAATTTGCAGCCTTTAGAATTGTTGTAAAATTATTAAGCACGGGACTGGGTCTTGGTTTTGGCAACAATTTCGTTTGTGGTTGTGCCAAGTTTGCCGAGGATTTGCTCCCAAACTGCCGCATACATAATTCAATTAAACTCTTTGCCACAACGAACATTTTCTGCATTTTCAGGAAATGGGCAAATTGTAATAGTTTTGCAATTATGCGGCAATTGCAATTGCAGAGATAATTGCTTAACTCCAGCGTCTATGTGATGTGGTTTGGCAATGGAAATTGTAAATTTTTCAGTAGATCAAAGTACGTGTGTTTTGAGATGCCAAACTGAAGTTTATGCTCATATATCGAGCATATAATAATTTAAATGTTGAATTATATCTCGCTTGAGTTGAAGCCAATTTCAATAATCAAAAGCAAATATGGAAATGATTCTTCGATTTGTATTAAGCATTCCTTTAGTACGGCCCACGGGACAAACCACAAAAACAACACCCAAAACCCATTAATACAGTTTTCAATTTTTAAATAATAAATAAAGATTCGTATTCCAAAATAATGAAGTATACACTTAAAGCTCAATATTACTAGTATGTTTTTTAATAAGTTTACTTTTATTTCTTTACCAGAGCTTTGTTAAGTCTACTTTAATGCAATAAATTAAGTAAATAATTTCAATATTTATTCAAAGCCTTATAAATGCAAGCCATGCTTTAATTTATCCAAGTAACCATTAGTTATATAAATCCAACTATTATTTTGTTTAATTTCCATAGATTATAGCATTACTTATCCGGACTATAATAAAATATTGCCAATTTGCATACTCTTTTACAGATTTAACTCAGGTCAAAATATGTATAATAATAGAAGTAAGTATATTGTATTCTTTACACGTGAAATTTTTAAGTGTGTGAATTTATTCTGAGTATTATTTAAGCTTGGATTACAAGTTAGATTGGTTAATAATTATATTTAATAGTTTTACTTAATGTTCATTGGAAATGTTATTGTTGAAAAAGAGAAAGTGTGAAAAAAATAGATTGATCTTTTATTTCTTGCATTTGGCAGATTTTTAAGTGACTACATATCAAATTCAAATTAATTTTAGAATTTAATAATATTTCTAATTTGTATATATTAATTCATCAAACTACTAGATGGCAATATCCATAAATAATCTACAAGGAATGCAATAATACTATCAGTATTTAGTGTTAGAAAAATGGTAACTTTAATTACATTATAGTTATGAATTGTGAGTAAGCTCTTGCGAAATGCGAAGATTGCTGCTTATTTGATGCTTTATTTGAATGAAATTGAGAATTCGAATTTGCCAGCTGTGGAAACAGACATGCCACAGATTTTGCCACAATGTAAATATTCAGCTATAAATCCGCAAATCAAATGCAATCAATTCAAATTTCACACTTCAATATTCATTAGAAAATTATTTTGCATTTTTCAACAGTGAAACTGTGTCTGAAGGACCTGCAGCAGCACAGCTGTGGAGCTCAGCAGGATGCGAAGCGAGTGCAGCGGATGGGAAAGGCAAGGCGAGCTGGCAAGGATCCAGGACTTACTTGAAATGCTCAATCCACCAACGGTTGGCCAACAGCAGTAACAAATCGAACATAAAAAATTGCAAATTTTGCACAAAATTAGCTGCCAATTGTTTTCAATACCGCCAACAACTTTGCTGCAACACTCCAGATAAATTGCAAGCGGAAATTGTGGAAAACCAAGCAAGAAATGTTTAAATTGCCGACAGCTGCAGTTGCTTTTGCAGCTGCTGTTCGATGCAAACTTAAAGTGAACAAGTTTTAACAAGCTGGCAACAGCTAATTTATCTGCAATTTATAACAATTAAATACGCCTAAGCAGCTGTACGACCAGCAGAAAACGAGAAACACACGCTGCGTATGCTCAATAAAAAATACTGTGTCTAATGGCAAAAGGTGTGTGTGTGTTGTACACATAACTTAATTATGCAGAAGTGTAAACGTTACCGTCAGCATAGCCATCACACATAGAGTTCTTTGTCTGCGACTTTCCCTGCAAAGCTCGGCAGACAATGCGCCGCTTGAAGTCTTTTCATAAGCTCAAAGTTCATAATAGGATTTAGTTGCCTCCTCATCATGATGATGATGATGCATGTGCCAGCTAGGCAGCAGCAGCATAAAAATGCAGCAGACGTTGTTGTCGCTTATGCTGCTTTATTCTTCTGGCACTCGACGAACAGTGGAATAAACTGACCAAGCTATAATAACTCACATTTTTAAATTTGTTTTTCAGTAGTAAAAAATTTTACGCTTGCTATCTATTGAGCATATTTTTAGTACTTTAATTTTATTAATTTATTAGGTATTATAAATTAAATGTATCTAGTATATACCATTGTGCTATTTTCTGATTTCACTAAGTCCACACACCACACATTGTCCGAGAGTCCTGCTGCGGCTATGAACCAACTGGACATCATATTTAGCAGTGTATTTTTTCCAGTCATGGGGTATTAAAATTTTATTAGAAAATGTGAATGCTATTTCCGATTAGAAAAATATACCCTATGTAATTGCTTGTAAAAAAAAAATGAAGTTAGTTTTTTTTAAATATATATTTGATAAAATCCTCAGAGTAGAGTGTAAAAATTCGTTATCATGAAACTGTTAAATATCTCTGTAGTCTCGTTTGCTTTTAGTGCAGTCGCTACTTTCGCTGGCAGATAAATTATGCACATAAGACAGAAAAAATGCAGGTCGAGTAAAGTTGAGGACAGTAGATGAAATAACTGAGACCTCTGTCGACTTTTCTCCAAAAAAAAAAGAGGGCATAAAGAGGGCTGTCTCTGTGTGCCTGCTTGCATCTTATAATTCTTGTATGAAAATAATAGCCAGACTAAATGTTAGCATGCGATAATGGAAATTCATGTGCCACAGACACGACACTCACTTACCAAAAAGAAAAAAAAAAAGAAGGAAACACTACAAATTAAAGGCAAGAGGAGAACTAAACTATCTACAGGTCATGCATTTTTAAGCAGTTGTCTCATTTCGTAGTTGGGTTGCCCACAGAAACCTTAACCCGAATGTCAGTCAAGTCAAAGTCTCAGTTAAATTAAGGCCTTGTACTCAGCTTCAGTCAGAGGACAACAATTTTGGTACTGACTGCGTAATGTATTGATAAACATTAAAAGCCAATCAGCGTAATGGCTTGTGAAGTGACGTCTCTCGTCTCTTCTTCTCACTTCTCTCAGCTACACACTTCATTTTCAACAGCTCATAAAATTGCAATTGACTTTGAGCTCTTCTTGAGCATGTATATATGTATATATGTATATATAGTAGATCAATTTATTTGTACGTTTGTATAATGGCAACGTGTCTGTGTCCCAGTGTGTGTATGTGTGTGTATCAATTAGTGTCACTGTGTTGGTTCATAAAATTGCGCAGTCACATATGCGCTTCATTAAGTGTATAAATTGATATTTGGTACAAGTTTATGACTGCATTGCAGTAATGTCCTGATTATATCGCTTTTCCTGGATTGAATACTTATGTGCAGTCCTTTGCTTTTATTTGTGGTAAGCACTTACTTCAGTCCTCTCATAATAAAATCCTTCGTGCATATTTAGTAACATGCAATGTGGTTTTAAAATAACAAAATTTTGTAAAATAAGAAAAGTTTATATTTAATATCCGTATATTCCTGTAGATCGGTGGAAATAGAGAGAAAAAGGTCAGTACCAATCTTCAAAAACGTATAAAAAATAAAATTACTTTTTTATAAAAAATAATAATAATATACCTTTTTACGATTCGGCAATTATTTATGTTTCTATCATTTTATCATTACTCGTTATCTTCTGTCATTGCACTCAACTTTATTAATTTTCAGATCGTTCAACGTGTTGCCACTATTTAATTCATAAATTGACTTTACTTATCAATTGATTGATGCACCCAATTCTTTTTTATAAAAGTTTTTTTTTACAGACCACAAATACTTTGTAATCATCAAACAAACTTGTTTATAAAACGCTTAATAAAAGGTTTACTTAAAGGAAATGAAAAACTTTTGACGAACACAAGTCAGTTTCAAGTGTAAAGAAAACGTTGTGAATTTTTCCACTTGAGTCGCACTCAGCTCAGAAAACTTGTAAAACGATACTCATTAAACAACATATTAATTTCAGAGACTCGTTGCAAACATTTTGCGGTACATCAACTTTGATGAAAGTTCGTTTAAAACAATTAGAGATCTCTCAGTGGCGCACTCGAGGGAAATTATGGCAAGTAAAAGTCGAAAATGAAAAATGCAGCACAAGTTTGGCCAACTGGCACTAATAAGCGCTAATTTTGTTAGTCCAGAAAGAGAAGCAGAGAACAGGAAGAGAGAGAGGGAGAAAGAAAAAGAGAGGGAAGACGGAAAAACAGACATTTCTGGCATGCCAAATACGTTGACTGACTGAATGACTAACTGATGCGACTGATGGACACTTTCACGGACTTTGAAGGCGCTGCCCGGACGATTTAACAAAGTCAGTGCAATGCTCAGACACTAATTCCATTCATTAAAAAACTTTTTATTTGCCAATTTTTGTTGTTCTCTTGCCATTATGCAGTTATGCTTCCCATCGTTCCGAGCGCCGCGGTCGTTTAGCTCGCTCTACCAGTCCTGTGGCAGTCCTTATTCTCTTCTTTTTTTTTGTTGAAAACAAGCGAATACAAAAAATAAAATATGATTACTTACTGCTGCTGTACATCATCAGTCACATAATGAAGTTGCAGCTGCTGAAAAATATTCGTAACTTCGTAACTTTCGAGTTTATGGCATGTCCGAGCCATAAAAAGGACTCCACTGGCCAGCCTGACAGCTCCAACTGCTTCTCCTGCTGAGACAACCACCACGCAGAACAGTGCGAGCAAATTAAATTAATTTTCTATAAGCTACGTGGTATGCTAAGCATTTGGTTTCTTGTCAACTGCTTGATACTAAAGTGTTGGTCTATTAGCGAAAATTGCTGGCAAGATCTTGACATTCATTTCTATAATTCATGGCCGAAAGTCTTTTCCAAAGTTTGAAAACATCATTAGCCGAAAAAGTCCCAACGATCAAGTTAAAAATATAATATTTTATAAAACCGATGAGAACAAGTAAAATTTCATAATATTAAATACATAAAATTCCAAAAATTAATTGCAAATGATAGTTAAAATATTAACAAAGAGATTGACAAGACCACAGGAGTGCATAAAAATCGCAGCAGGACATGACAAGGAGACAGGCCACAACCTTTCACAACTCGGAGTCCAACTCGACAGGGAGCCACTGAATAAAGTGGTATTGAGCGCAAGAAGCATCAGGCAAGCCACAACGGAAATCGACGAGCAATAAATTTAAATTTATGTTGCCATTTAAAATGGCATAAAAAATTACTATAAATTTATAACCCAGGCAACCACAAAATGTGGTCAGCCAGACAATAAAAATGTGGCAGATACGAGAAAAATGCGAATAAAACAACAAAAACTATCCGAATCGGGAGGACAAATAAATCAATTTAGACGTGAAGCATAAAACAAAAAAAAAGAAAACAGAACTAGTCAAAAAAGTATTTGGAGCATTTAATTCTCACAGGCTGTCAATTCAATTGAACTTCATTTTGTTTTTTGTGCAAAAAAAAAATAAAGAACCTCACGAAATGAAATTAGAACAATTGAATTGTAAATATCAGAGCGCAGCGTAAAGAATAGGAAAAACTGTGAAAAGACATAAGAGAATGGGATGATAACGACAACGATATCGACAGCGACTTTGACCAAATTGCAAATGTTTGTCACGTATTTTACAAATTCACTGCGACGACAACCGTGTCTTGGTAGCAATGTATCTGTATCCGTATCTATGCCCGTAAGACGTGCATGTGCGAATACGAGTATTCGTAACTCTAGAGTTGCCCCAAACACATGAATGAACAACGTGGGCTTGATACGAGCATTGTGGCCAGTGTGTCGCCAGCCCCATCGATTGCTCATTGATATCCTGTGCTGGTTTTTTTGCGCCAGGGTCGAGTTGAGTTTTGGGTGCCTGCTATGGATAGAATTGAGACCGGTATTACTATGTAGCGCGTGTCTTTATGTGGGGCTGGTTGAGCCACAGAGCATTTGGCTATGACAATTTTGTGCCCGTAAAACAAGCCAAATTATAGTTGGGAATGCAACTTTAAATCGGACTCGATGAAAGCAATTGTCAAAATTGCAAGAGAAAGTATCTGGGGAAATAGGCAACCTAAATTTATTTCTGGTTTATTTACAATGTGAGTGAAATATCAAGTACTATATATGCAACTGGAAATAAATAATATACTACAGACTGAAACTTTAAGATATACATTTAAATTAGATATTATTATTGTACATAGTTTTAAGGCATATGGAAAATGCAGCCAATTGGAAACAGTTTTAACATTTTATAAAGCAACAGATTGCCTAATGGATAAGTAATCCATGGCCATGAAGTGTTATTAGCAAATTAACTGTCAATGGCGGCTTTGTGCACTCGACATTAAGTATACGCCCTGAGTGTCAATAGCTGAGATATCTGCAACAGAAAGGTGAAAGCAAGAGTAAAAATAAAAGTTGCCAAGCCCCATTCAACAAGCAACCATAATAAAAGCAGAGAGAACACACTTATATAGCCAGGACATATGATGAGTATTCCATATGTTTCAATGAATGGGCTTAAAGCCGTATGAAAAAGCGCTCAAAGTACCCGAGAAGCGTGTGTGTGATGGCCAAGAGCATTATTGAGTTAACTGGTATATTTCATTGCAGCTGCAAAAAGTTGCGCATTGTGCGCGTTTAAACGTAATGCGAGTCTTAAACTCCCACCTGCGGATGAGTTTAATGCGCTTACACAACGCACACCACTTGCAGTTTCAATTCCATTCTCAGTCATGCTTGATGTCGAGTTCTGTTCTTAAGTGCTGAGGTGACTTAAGTTACGCAAAAGCTGTTAAGGTATTTATGGCCAGCGTGAGCCATGCCATGAGGTGTGCCCAGGCAAGGCGAGTCAACATCCGGCCCGGCGACTTATTGTGTCTTTTTGGCCAAAAATACAACCTTGGGCTGCTGCTTTTATTTTACAGTTGATGTTTTGCTGTTTCAAGTTGTTGCTTAACAAACTGTGCTTAGTCAACTTGGAGTTTCACATACATACATACCATATATACAATTTATGCACCCGACATCAAAAATCTAACATAAAGAACATGGATAAACTGGGATTGGACAATCAGAATCATAACTTATTTGTTGTGTGTAAAAAGCTTGAAATAAAACAAGACATCCCAACAAATGCTGGTGCAGTTCAAACAGAGAGTAAGTTTTTGTTGAATAGAAAACTTTTAGGTTGAAACGATTTACTTCTTCTTCCTCTCACATATTGTGATGAAAGATCTCACCTTCAAAGCTTCTAAAACATAAGTATTTAGATTTTGCCTATCTCACGGGCTTATCGGTCTGATCATCATCTGCACAAACGTGAAATGATTCACCGTGTCCCAGGAGTTCCATTTGATTCCATTATAATAATTAATCTTATCGTCTTTATAAACTCCGTTAAGATTACTAAAGATTAAAAAAATAATTATTAGATACAGTTTTTTAAGTTTGTAGACATAGAATACTAACCTATGAGCACAGCTGTTGTACCACCAGCCCGACAACCATTCAGCAGCACAGTTTATAGTCGAATTATCATTATCCTGATCGAAGGTACAGAACTTCATATCAAGGTGATAAATCAACGATAAATCATGAACTATCATTTGTTGAATTCCAGTCTTCTTAACCAAGCCACTCGAAATATTTGAGTCAACTTCTTTACTTTTCACCGTAGTTTTACAGTTAAGTTCATCTTGTACATTTTTTATTCTCAGCGATTAATTGATCAAGATCAGCTTTATACTTTGCCAAAAATGTAACTTGCTCATTATCTATTTTTTCATATATTTTCAATTGTTGAATTTGGCCATCAACTGTTGTCTCAAGATGAGCTTGGGTTAATTTTAACTCATTTATCTCATTCATTAACTTTGCGAATGTGATTTCTTTCTGTTGTGCTTCCTTTGTGTACTTTCGTAGCGTCTGTTCAACCTCATAACAATACTACTGACTGTCCTCTGCCTTAGTGATAGAGCAATCCTGTAATGACAACTCAGTTGCTTAAAATCAATTAATTTAATTAATAAACTAACAATACTGCATAAATATCAAGAAACACGGTAAGATTTTTAAGTTATTATTCATTTTTACTGCACGAATTGATTTCTTCAACTTCCATACAATACGATTGAATCTCGACTGATTTTTAGTGAGCGCAGAGAGAAAGATGAGAGCTCTTGTTTTAAATTGAAAAATCTCTTATCGCTTTAAACAAAAGTTCAAATACAAGTACGACATTTTATTATTATTACTTAATACTCGACTAAAAGCAGTCGGCAATAAAAAAAAAATGTTTAGATAATAAAATAAGACTAAAAATTATATTAAGAATTAACAATTAAAATTAATATAAAATTAAATTATTAACTATTGCACTCCCCCCAACCTTCAGATACTTTTTTATTTAGCAACTCAGTCTAATTCGATTAGTTATTCAAGTTCTGTGACTTTTTGCTGGAACACTGCAGCTGTCTCGGCAAATTTATATAAATGCCCACAAAATTGACCTGTGGCTGTCCCTCGGCAATTATAACAAATTATCAAGTCGCTCACACGAATGTCGCCGCAAAGGCAAAATGAGAGAATATGCGGACAGACACAGCTTCCGTTTAGAGTTCGACACACACCTACACACACACAGCTAGACAGGCATTAATTATTCATAACTTGAACTCTGTTTCGCTTGCTTATGCCCTCTCCCAAGTTTCCTGGGCTTCGAGCTGTGGCTGAGACAGAGACAGAGACAGAGAATGAGTCTGAGGCTGAAGCTGAATGTGAGGCTTGTTTGGTCATTGTCTCCATTTCCATGTCGTTGTCTTTGTCTTTGGGGAAATCTGCTGCCTTCGCTGTTTCTGACTGTGTGCCGCACCTGGCCTGGGGTGAACTCTTGCCAAAGTCTGCCAACAGTTACAGTTTAATGTCTTCAAAATGTCAAGCCAACTGACCTGAGGCAGAGACGTGTTGTGTTTTGGTCCAAAATCTTCTTCCCCCCCTCTTTACTCACAGTTTGATATGGCTTTAACACATTTTGAAATGCCGCATCGTGCAACAGTTGCCACGTCCGCTGACCACATGCAACTAATTATGATGCACGCACACGTGTAATCCACTTACAATTACAACGCAATGCTCCAGCTTCTGCTTGGCTTTATTAAGGGATGCCTTGCAGTTGAAGCTGCGGTTATTTTAATTTTATTTGGTTCACTTACTGCATTGCAGCCACGTGGCGTATACTTAATTTGGCGCGCTGCCCATTTCCATTTGCTTCTTAATTATGTTGCAAATCTGCAAGTTCACCCTCCAGCTCCAGCCAATATCCCATTCACATTCCACGTATATGCAACGCTGCAGGGCAACGACGATTACTTTCTTTACCTCCAGTGCTCCCACTCTCTCTCTCTCATTCTCTCTCTTGCATTTACTCATTGGCTGTCTCTATCTCTCTTTTGACCATATCAGCTTACACTTGCGACCACTTCCGCAGCACGCGCGTGTTGGCAAAAATTTGCGAAAATATTTACTTAATTACACGTTGTGCTTACCAAAATGCAAAATGAACCAAAATGAATATGTTCGCTCATTATAGTATGTTCCATGTTCCGCATATTCTACATCAAATTCCGTTATGTTTCTGGGCCAACAGACTATAATCTATTCAGTATACATTAATAATATGTTCATGTTGTGGCTGCCGCGCTCTCAATTTAGTCAAAAGTCTTATATGTTAATACATAATATTTTTGGCACATGTATTAACGATAAGGCAATCAAATTTTCGAAGTCTAACAATAAATACTTACCTAAACACATCAAATATTTTAAAATAGTTTTTAAAACATGTTGAGATATAAGTATTGCAAGCGATAAATATCTTTTAAAATACTTTAAAGCTTCTAAGAAATAATTATTTTTACTTGGTCTATAAAAAAAGCTACTCACATTACCTCTAGTTCTAATAAAAGCATACATCCACTCACTCTTTAGTTAATCAAGTTGGCATCATGATAAAAGCTTACCCATAAATATTAACTAACGATGATATGTTATAAAAACCTAAAAATATTTAAAATATTTTTATGATATGTTAAAAAAACTTAATAATATTTATATATTTGAAATATATATATATATATATATATATAGACATCTCTTTATTTATAATCATGTCAGAAACGTTACAGCCGAGCGCGACAATCTGATACCCTGTACCAGTCCCTACAAAAAAGTATTTTGATTTAAACTAATATATAATTTAAAATAAACCAACGAACAAGTGTATTTAATAAAAATTTCTTAAGATATTTCTGCCACTGCGATCGGCCAAGCCGATTTTAATATTGGCAGTTTAGACAGATAGACAGACGGACGGAAATGTCTCAAACGACTTGACTTTTAACTCTGACTAATATACACATGTATATAATTTACAAAATCTCCTTTTATCTGTTACATACTATTGCACAAAGCTAATGTTGTTCTTGGTACATGGTATACAAACGGTTGCAAGTTATGAATGCTCCCATAAAAGATAATTTACTAGTCTCTTGGTCTGATCATCATCTGCACAAACGTGAAATGATTCACCGTGTCCCAGGAGTTCCATTTGATTCCATTATAATAATTAATCTTATCGTCTTTATAAACTCCGTTAAGATTACTAAAGATTAAAAAAATAATTATTAGATACAGCTTGAAAAGTTTGTAGACATAGAATACTAACCTATGAGCACAGCTGTTGTACCACCAGCCGGACAACCATTCAGCAGCACAGTTTATAGTCGAATTATCATTATCCTGATCGAAGGTAGAGAACTTCATATCAAGGTGATAAATCAACGAATCATTCCCAGCATTTCCAGAATATTTGCCAAGTGACTTGAGTTTGTAGGACTCGCTTTCATCGCCAATTTGAAAGTGATCGTAGCGGGCGAATCGAGTTTCGTTCTCAAAACTCTTCAGGTGTATATAGAGTTCGTGGGGCTGTTCGTTGGTGAGAAGATACAGCTTTTCGAGTCCTATGAAGAAACTGCCTTCCAAATCGCCAAATCCTCTACGATAGTCATTCCAACCTCGTTCGAAGCTTACACTTGCGTCCTTACGTCTCTGAATAACTGTCCAGCCAGAGTCGACCAAATCGGAATCACAGGACACGGGGAAGTTGCGAATATCATGAACTATAATTTGTTGAATTCCAGTTTTCTTAACCAAGCAACTTGAAATATTTGAGTCAACTTCGTTACTTTTCTTCATATTATTTTTATATTCAAGTTGATCTCGCATACTTTTTTTCTTCGTTTCACTTAATAATCGGCTAGTCTTAGTATTCTGAGCAATTAAATTATCAAGCTCAGTTTTATATTTTGACACTAATTGACTTTGCTCAGCATCTTTTTTTTTATATACTTCCAGTTGTTCGATTTGGCCATCAACTGTTGTCTCAAGTTTGGCTTGAGTTGTTCTCAACTCATTTATCTCATCCATTAATTCACCGAATGTTTTTGCTTTTTGATTTGCTTCCTTTGCGTACTGCAAAAGCGGCTTAACAACCTCATAACAATACTTGGAACACTGACTGTCGTCTGCCTTTTTGTTTAAGCATTCCTGTAATAACAATTCAGTTACATATAATCAATGTACTTAATTAATTAACTAACCACGTTATACGCATAACAATAATGTATAAATATCAAAAAAATCGGTAAGATTTTCAAGTTAATATTCATTTTAACTGCACGACTTGATTTCTTCAACTTGCACACAACACAACTGATTCTCCACTGATTTGTAGTGAGCTCAGAGAGAATGATGAGAGGTATTGCTTTCTTTTGTCAACCCTCTTATCGCGCTAACCTATGGTTCAAATGTATGTGTACGTTTCAAAGCTGTGTTATTAAACAGCCAACCACATTACTTAAAGATCTGCTACAATTTATAGAAATAAGTACTCGTATATTATAAATTTTTTGTCTTTGTACAATAAGAAGAAACTTAAATCAAATCAAAACTAGTCGGAAAGGCTATAGTCGAGATTCCAACTACGGGATACCCGTTGCCCATTTCAATATATATTAAAGTACTTTAAAGTAATTACTTGTATTGCTTTGAAAATATCAAATCGCCATTACTGGCTCTCTACTATTCCGATTTTGCTGCGATTCAGTGCAATAATAGATAAAGTTAACTACCACAAAAAACATAGCATCTTAAGAACTGTGGTTGTGTTGTTTTTTTCGTGATTTGCGAGGGAGGAAGGGGACGTGGCAAAAATTTGAAACAAGCTGGTGTATACAGAAATCTGTGAGTCGACTTTGGTTTCACTATCTCTTACAGTCTCTGAGATCTGAGACGGACGGACAGCCAGACATGGCTATATCGACTCGGCTGTTGATGCTGATCAAGAATATATATACTTTATGGGCTGGAGATGTTACATACATTCCAACAAGCACAATATACACAATATACCCTTTTTTTTAGTAACGGGTATAAAAAGCAATTCCAGCACATTCTAAATGAAATTTCAAATATATAATTTTTTGTATGTATCATGAATTCATAAAGTTAACAATTAAGTTTAGAAAAATATGCTTTCTTTCATTTGCACTCTTCTTCTGCCGCCTGTGCTCTCGCAAGTATTTTTTTTTGCATTCTATTTTTATGTCGCGATGTTTAGCGATTTTCTTATAGCAATTGTTGACTATTCAATTGAAGTCAAATTCATATGTTTGCGAAGCATGAGCGCCAGATTGAACTTTCATACATAGACATAAATGCTTATCGCCGCCTTGTGCCCTCTGATAGCTGCGCTTAGCGCTTCATAAACTCGTCGCTGATTTAATAAAATTAAGTTCAACGTCATAAAATGCTTGCGTTAATGCTGTTCAGTTAACATTTTTATGCTTGCCCCATAAGACCGAAGTGGCAAAGTGGCAAAATTGATGCCAACGTTGACAATGAGCCAACAGATACACAAAGAGAGAGAGAGCGAGAGAGAGAGAGAGCGAGAGAGAGAGAGAGAGAGAGAGAGACAAAGAGAAGTGGAGGTAGCAACAGAGATAGTGAGTGTTTGTGTTCCGCTTTCAGTAGGACTGACAGACAAGATTCTATAGCCGAGCTGACATCTGTTGTTTGCAACATAATAATCATTATAATTTATTTTAAAATGCAATTTACGCAGCAACGAGTTGAGTCGAGTTGAGTTGAGTTGAGTTGAGTCGAGTTCAACGAGCTGATGTTCTGCATGTTAAGCAGCGATGAAATGACGAGGACATTTCACTACTGAATTGGATACTGTCTGTTTATGGCGCGGGGGCTTCAAGTTAATTAGCGCTGATTTGGCTTTTGTTTTTGTTTTGTGTTGATTACAACTGCAAAATAAATACGACTATTTAATTATTAACAAAACAAGTCACGTCACAGAGAGCACAAATAAAAATCGACACCGTAACTGAAACAGTAACTGATACAAGTATCCACTAAAAGCAATGTCCCGCCACTTGGCTGTTGCCAATATAGCATTTAGGTCTCGTCGTTTGTTTTGTTGCAAAACCGAAAAAGGTAAATAACAGGAAACATTTTACACTAATTAGCGACGCACGCAAATGGGCGCCATGGTTTCGGGCACGGGAATTGGGGCTTAGGGTTGGGGGTTGAGCATTGGGGCAGGACTGCGGCACTTGACTATTAAAGTCACTGCCATAAGCCTAATTATGTTGTACCACGAGTTGTCGTCAGAGTCGTTTTGTTGAAAGCCTCAATTTCGGTGTACAGTGTAGTGGGGTAACCCCCTCCCTTACAATCTTATACGCGGTTTTAAGCTGCCACTTTTGTGTGGTGGCAGGGGCCCCCTTAATTTGCATTAATTAGTCTTGTAGTCGGATTAGCTTAAATGGGTCAATTTTGCGAACGAAACTTAAATCTGAATTCTCAAATTAAGCTAGAGAATATGCTGAACTTTTTAAATTTAAAAGCTTAACTGCTAGAATAACAAAACAAATATTTGATAACATTTTATATGCACGAAAAATTATTTCATTTACACAAAAATTGTTAGCATTATCATTATCACTTAATTTAATTATAAAACATTTGCATTACTCAATAAAGTTTTTTCTAAGCTAGACTCTGCGTGTTGAAATCAACTTTGTATATATTTAAAACCTTTTAAGCAAACAAAAATTCGTCAATTTTTTCAGTAATATTGCTAAGAGTTCTGATAATAATTTAAAAGATACTTTGACACAAAAAAACATAGAAATTAATTTGAAAATAACTCTTTAATAAAATTTAGCGGCCTTTGAAAAAAAGGTAACATTACTATCTTGAAATGTATCTTCATATTTATGCATTACGACATATAACATAGGCCAGAAACGTTAACAAACTTCACCTGCGAACCATTTTCATCCATCACAGTCGCTGCAGAGGCAGATTAGACAAAGGAAAGCCACAGCATGTGGAACTAGCATTTAGGTCAGAGGTCAGAGGTTGAAGGGGTAAGCTGTAAAGCCAAACTGTGGCCACTTTGTCACAATTTCTATAATGTTAAATCGCTGCAGTTGAAAATGCCGTTGCTCTAATGGCCAAATGACCACAATTCGCGGCTCTTTGTCATTGATTTTTGTCATTTTGATTTTTGTCATTGAGCAACATTCACCGGACAATGGCCAATGACTATGAGTATTGTCCTTGTCCGCCGGCCAGCGGTTGTTTTGGCCATTTGCCATAATTAAAGTGCAAATAATTTTGGACTGGATTGTGTGTTGATGGTGGGGAAAACAGTCGTAATGACGACTGTCAATTTAATTACTAATATATTGCATATTCCTCAACGTTCCATTGGTAAGAATTTCGCATGTCATGCGGTCGTCATTTTGGCACATTGTTTAATTTATTTTAAACATATTTAGTTTGTGGCAAGTATTGCTGTTTGTTTCTATTTTAACAAGTACTTTGTTGCGGCTTTGAAATTTGGGTCTTTCTTTTGTCCAATGCATTTTTAACCCGACATCGTTTTGAAATAAATGCTTGAATCAACTAAAATATTATATATGTTTTTCAAATGCTTTAATGATGATTGTATTTGAAATTAGTAAAGTATTGTTAATAAGTGTTTAAAATTAAATATTTTACTATCTATAATATAGATGTATTTTTTTTTATTTTTGTCATTCAAGTTGATGGCTTTTAAATAGCAAAAACTGATCATTCGTTAAATTTGTATGCTAAAGCTTTCGGCATATTTATTATGATTAAATAATAAATAAACCATAAAATATATTTCTTAAAAGATGGAGTATTTCTTTTTTTTTTGTGAGTAAAATTTAAAAAAAATGTTGGTATTAGTTAATATTAATAGTAAATAAAAATTAATTAATACTTGTATACAATAATTAAATAATAAATTATAGTTTCGTTACTTAATGATGAATATAGTATTTGAGTATAATAAAATTTGTAGAAGTTTTTACTATTTCAGATTCCGTTTCCCATTTTCCATTTAAGCCATGAGCGAATTGCAGCCACTCCTTAAGCGCCCTGTACTTAAATTTCATGACTTAAGCTTGACAAAAGTTCAAATTTATTTGTAATCCATTTCTGCAAAAGCTTCAACACGCTCACACTTATGCCGGGTGTGTATAACTATCTGTCTTGTCCGACTGACCCTCGACGCAGTCGGGCAATTTAACTAAAATAATCCCCATTGCATAATTTCATAGAATAGCTCAACAGAGCAATTTGGAGTGCATATAGTTTTGGGCCGGGCCTAGCCAAGTCTACACAGACATAAACATATTTTACGAGTCATGAGCCGGGTATCCATACAATTTATACCCGTCGTCCGCCGGTCTCCACTCCACAGTTGAAGTTGGCTTCAGCTGCTGCCCCAGAGCCTAACTAGCTGCCACTTTGGCCTGTCATCATGCGTCGCTTTGAGCAGCTGTTGCTCTCTTACTTTTCCCTCTCATTTTCTCCCTGTGTATGCGAGCGTGTGTGTGTATTTTCCCTGAAAAAACTTTATTACCGCACGACCTCGAAAAACTGTAAAACGCTGCTGTCATTTGAAATTTATGTGACTTTTGTGAGCAACTCTCAAACTCACCCAAAGAAACTCACACTCATAGGTTTAAGATGAGACTATATATGGCTGCTCCAGTTTGGCGCTTTTGCCAGTTTATGATATGGCAATGGCGCAAAATACTTTGCTAATTTTTCCTTTTCGGAAATTAGAGCATAAAGTTCGCTCTTAAAACTTGCGACCCCAAAACAGAAGTAAAAGTAGGAGTACATATGCCATCAGCGCCAAAAACCGCGTGCTTAACACTTCTGCATAAGAATCGCAGCTGCAACTAATAAAAGTACATAAAAAAAACAACTTGCTTGTCGGAGCACAACAACAATTTATTTGCATTCGTTAAAGTTTAAAGTTTACATACCCTGTAAAGTTTGTATAAGCATTAAATTAATTTGAGGGAGAGAAGGTTTTCGAAAGTGTGGCTAAGCTTTTTTTTAAATTATTTATAGTAATATAATTGATAATTTCAAGCAGAGCTACTTAGAAAGAAATAGCAGCAGCCATGTCAATGTATTAGTGTGCTCTAAACTTAGAGAATCGGTCGAGGGAATTTGTGGGTGCATTTTAATGTTAGTTATGTTAAAATTTGACTAATGTTGTTTTCATGAATATCAACATTTCCGATTATATATCTATTTTAATTTGTCAAATCTGTCTTAAGAGGAAGTAAAAATGTAAATCCTAATCGCTATCTCAATGCTTCAATATTTCATATTTAAAGATGCAGCATAAAATGTGTATATGTTTTACTTTTTTTTAATATTCTTCAGTAAAGTACTGAAAATACATATATATTTCAATCATAAAATTAAATATTAATGAATATCGGCACTATTGAAGTTAATTACGTATTATCTCATAGTCGAGCCCTCACGAACATTGCACAACTCGCACTTATTTGGTTTATTATTAACACCCACACACACACACACACATACAAATACACATACAGAGAGAAAAGTACAGAGTGTTATAAAGTTTTTCTCTTTTGGGCTATTGTGGTCTCTCTTTAGGTCCTTTGCCCTGCATTTCGCACCATCTCAAAGTAAAAGTTATGAGTTGCAAACAAAGTTTATGCTACAGTTTGGTTTTTGTTGTCTTTCATGTTTTTGTTGTCTTGCACTTGCCAGGAAGCTTTAATTACAGTTAAGCTTAAAATCATATGCAAAGTTTGTCTGAGCTAACACGTAATTGTTATCAATGTTGGCTCGTGGCCAAAGTCAAAAATGTTCCAACTAAAATAAAAATTTAAAATTGACACAACTCTGTGAAGCTACGAAGGAACCAAAAGTACCATAATATCTAAATTAAAGCCATAATGAACTCATGGTTGAGTGTTCATAGAAATTAAAATTAAAGAATAAGAAAGAAAAAGAGAATATAAATTATAAATTTCTATTATTGGTTTTAACAAATGTAAAAAAAGTTTAAATAGCAATAAAGTGCACACTAAATGATAGATAAATAAAATAAAATATGTAAATATGTATGTAAAATAAATATGTATCAATCAATGTTATACCAATTCATCTTCTAAGTTATTTACAGAAAAAATTTACTAAATACTTGTCAAAATTGTTGTTGAAGACAGTGAACCCAAAGCTAGGCATTAAATTCACTCTCAACATAAGTGATGATCATAGCCAAATATGTGCACAGTTTTTATGCAATGCTGCATTCAAACACACAGTGGTTGGGAAATTAATGATTTCAACACAGTTGATGGGAAATGAACGGTTTCATATTTGCATGCTTCAAAATAGCAGCAGGAGCAACAACAAAAGCGCCATCACCAAGGCTGAAATGCATATTGTGTATACGCCGCGTGCATGCGATATTCGCTATGTGCATTGACGGAAATTGGGATTTGTGTTACTGTATTATTTTCTGCAAATACACACATATATACGCATATATTTTTGCACTCATATTTTTTATTGACACAACAGGAAACGGGCATAGCAAGAAGGTGGTTCACATTTTTATGCGCGTGTTCATTTCCGGTCGACTGGCGAACGTGCAAAATAAATTTAACAAAATAAATTGCACAACTCAATGAAAATCTGTAAGTCAAAATAACAATAACAACAGCTCTGTGCCAATAATAATAAGAGCAATAATAATAATAATGAGCAAATGGTATTGGCCGCAAGTGTGCAACAGTTTGTGAGTGTTATTGGCTTTATAAAGATACAATCGCTCACTTGGCTTAAATCGGCAACTTTTTGAACAAACTTTGGCATACTTTAAACTTTAAACACACTCAATTAGATAGAATGAAATGTTTAGCCAACTTTTTTTTGGGGGCAGGACACAGCTTGACCCAAGGGTCCAACTTTTTGACTAGCTGCAAAAATGTTGGTCAAAACTTTTTTTTAACAACTTTTGGCAATTATCTTGTGAGCCACGCTCTGTTCTAAACATTTAACTATATATTGTGTGATGGTATAGTATCATTCTGGACTCGTTCCAGTTGCAGCTGCAGCTGCAGCTTGTCAACAACTCAACTCAGCCTGCAGCTGTTGTTTAGACGTAAGCAGTTTCACTACTTTTTTTGTAAAGCTTGCCAATCCGGTTGAAGAAAACAGAAAAAACAAAACTTGGCAGAAAACAAAAAGGAAAAATCACTTTTTAAATATTTTTTAAAACAATGACACAATGCAATTGAAATGTGCGCGTCTACACACGCCTAATATTGTCAATAATGTGTGTCACTTTTAATCTCTTAAGTGAATTTTTGAGAAGCTCTCACGCTGAAAGCTTTACAAACAAAAATAATTTATGCATAAAAGCCCAAAAGATTATACAGATATTAATAAGCTTGCTTCCTGAAATTTATAACAAAATGTGCTATACTAACTTATTTCTGTTATTTATTGCTATAAAAACGAGAGAAAAATAATGAAAATGAATTAAGTTATAAACTTCATAAATATTGTAGTTCAAATTAGTAATATATTTATTTATGTACAAAATATGTACAAAAAATATGTAAAATAATAATAATAAACGTAAAAATTTATAAACGATGTTAAATAAAAATACAGACAACAAAACTACATATGTTTTTATCAGGGAATCAAACCGAAGCAAATATAGGTTACGGTTTCGGTTCCAGTACGTCCCGAAATAACTATATCTTTCGGTTCCGGTATCAGTACCGGTACGTAACGGCACAACAAATCAATTTCGAAACATTTTAAAATTTTAAGATGTCGTTTAATAATAAATATGACATCGAAAAAATCAGACCTAGAACAATTCAATCCAATTCTTCATGATTTTTTACAAAAAAATGAAAGGTCTCAGAATCAAGTTTAAAGTGTTGTTTTATACCAATTACTATATAAGGAGTTAAATAAATGTGAAAACTTGAGATTTAAAATTTTGAATATTCGAAATTTTAAAGGGGGGACCCTAACCATCGAAATCAAGTCTTGGTCGAAAATAATTAAATTTTCGAAATGAACAAAAATTGAATACAGAAAGAATCAATTGGCCAAATCATGTTCAAAATGACATTCCGTTTGAAAATCTTTTCACTTTTGATCAAGTTATGACAGTTGGAAGTTGGACAACTCTTTGACATAGCAACTTTACCAAAACCGTAACGGTACAAGCGTTTCAGTATTCGGTTCTTGACAGAGAATTTTCATTCGGTTACGGTTTCAGTTCCGGTACTAAAAATGAAACGGTTAGTTTCGGTTAACGGTTCCGGTGTTATTGCCCGGTTTTTATGTTAAAATAAAAGATAACCTGTTAAAGACAAAGATAAAATAGAAGATACAAAATATATAAATAATTTGTAAATAAAAGTTACAAAATAGGTTTTAAGTGTTGACTCCACAACTCTTTTTTTCGGTCCCTGAATAAATAATTAAACATAAACAAAACTGCCAATCTGAAGAGGCTTTGACTTACAACAGGACTCCATAAGAACACACACGACTACCAATAGAAAGCAACATAGGCAAGAGAGTAAATGCGCTCTCTTTAAATAGCTTACTCTCTCTTAAGTAGACTGGAAAGTTCCAGTTAAGTGTTAAGAGCAAAGCAATGCGAAGAGAGTGTATGCACAACGCAGTCATTTTCGAAACATAAACAAAAAGCGACAGGCAACTAAGTAGCCTGCATATGCTATTACACACACACATATGCACTTGCACACAGACACACTTACACTTTGAACAAAATTGGCTTGCACTACAAAGCATGGTCGAAAGGCATTACAAAAACGCCGAAAAGCACATAGGACAATAAACGGGCCATGCGACAGTCGCAATAGCAAAGTGCCAGAAACAGAACAGAAACAATAGCAGAGATCTCGAAAAACAGTAGAGAGAACGGAGAGCATACGAAACAGAACAGAACAGAGACAGAGTGAAATGCAACGCAAAACACTTTGGTAAATAATGGGGTCAACGTGGCATATGCTCGATGTTTGTTTGTCTGTTAAATGAGCCAAATGGACGTAATGCATACGCAGAGAGATGCTGTTGCTCGAGGTGATCAAAAAAGGAACCTCCCTGACATATCTCATTTAAATATAAATAGTATAAGCACATAAAGTCAGCATACGTTTTTAACGCATTTGCTTGACTTGGCAGTTTTTAAAAGTCTTGCCTCAGCTTATATTGTCGACTTTTGTCATGTCACAAAAAAGAAATGTAGAAAAAGCAGAAGGAAATGCATAAAAACTTGTTGAGATTTATCTTGCCACACGCGAAGGATGCTGCAACTTCTACTGCGTACTTCAGCAGACACTTCAACGTGCAGCAGCAACAGCAGCGGCAGCAGCTGTAACTGCATTAGAGCTGATGCAGAGTTGTTGCTGCTGCTTCACGATGCATATGCCAGTTTATTTATGGCAGAAATGTGACTGGCATTGCGGCTTGTGCTGAGCATTTAAGCGCCTTAAAGTATGCAACGCATTTCTTTTGTGCTGCATTCTTGACACTTGTTGTGGCACCCACAATTCTTCTCATAGTCGCATTGTGTGGCATTATGAAAAGTCTCTTGAGACACTTGACTGCCAGAGTAGATGCAATAATGTGCATAATTGGAGGACCTTAAGGTGGAAGTTAAGCATGGAAGTGGGTCAAATGTTATATTTCGTTAGACTGGTTAAACCGCACAGCTACTTTAACAATTTTTTCAAAATTTCCCTAACGTAGATTTTGCTAATCAACTTATAAGCCTCAAAACTGCTAGTCTCACTCTGTGGTATCCACTTTCCGCTCACCACACACACTTCTAATCGCTTTTGCTTTGTTCAAAACCCTCACAAAACGTGGCCATATTGTATACATTGTACATTGAGTTTGCCGCTGTCGTTGTTGCTGCCACTTCGAATGCCTCTGGTGTCCAGTTCGAAACAGTTGGCACATCCGTCGGCATGTTGATAAAAACAATGGACCACAATGTGTTCAAAACAAAATACCAAAAAATTGTACAAATAAATATATACACAATGCAGCACAGTGCAACAAACAAAACGAAAACGATAAATTTTGTCCGAGTATCGAGCACACAAAATATGCACTCATCGGTGGGTTTTGCCAGGCTTCCTGATATGGCGTGAAGCGTGTTATGAAAGCCGTCCAATTGTTGCTTTTCTTGTTGTTTTGCTCACCAAGTGCTTGTCTATGGATTAACAAAGTGGTATATGTTGCACTACAGCCCAAAGTTGACTTATAGAGACCAATTAATACTCTTCTGAAAAAAGGTTGATAAAATAGTGAGAATAATATCAATACGTTCAAGAAAATATTTAAAAAATAGTTATAAAGTAGATAAAATAATCAAAAAGTTTGATAATTTCCTCAAAAGATATAAGCTTAGAATAACTTTTAATGAAATGTTTGAGAAATGAAATGAAATGTTTTACCAAAAATTTGATCTCATAATTAGCATCAAAATCAAATAAGAAAAAATGTAACATTTATAAACAAATTAAAAATAAACAAATTATTTAAAAACTTAAATGTTTATTATATAATTATCTTACTACATTTAATAATCAAATTGAGCTTTCAATCAATAAAGAGAACAGCGAACAATTTAAAGCTAAAGTACTCGGATTTAACTAACAATATGTAAAGCAAAACTGAGAGCTACAATTGAAATATAACCTAAATATGCAGAATATTTCTGCCAGCCAGATAAAAAGTGGAAACCCAATTCGAAGCGAGCCAAGCCAAACCGTACAATACCGAAGAGAAGAGAACGAAACAACTGTTGAGTGCTGTCCGGCAAACGCCCAACAATTTGTATTTGTTAGCATTTAAATAACCGGAAGTGCTTTCCCCCCGGCAACAGCAATAGTCGTAGCAACAACAACGCGAAGAAACAGATCAACAGCAAAACAAATGAAAAAATGTTGGCAAAAACGAGGAAAAACGAGGAAAATGAAACCAAATATTTGAACAGTGCCATTGGGGGAGATCTCGAGTATGGAACGGGAGATGCAGGAGTTTGGGGACTTTGCTCAACTATCAATAACACTTAAAAGCTTTTTTAAATATTTTCTGGTTTTGTTGATGTAGTCACTTTTGTTGTTGCTGCTTGGCATTGCCATTCTGTTCATTTGGTTTTTTTTTGCTCTGGCATATTTATTATTTTCTCCTTTATTTATTAGTGAAAGCTCTCTTTGCCTGCCCCAATCTCAAATGTATTTAAAAATGCAATTTTGTTCGTGTTGAAATGAAAAATGTTCTACATTTGCTGCTGCTTTCTGCCACCAGGGAGCAGTAGCAAGTGGGGATCTGTGGCAACAACAGTCGTTCAAGCAACAACAGTGGCAGCAGCATTATGAAATATTTGCCTAGATTTATAAGTATATCAATATTTATTGATACTACGTCTGCATGAGAGTGTAAGTTTATGTGTGCTCTTTGAAGCATTAGCAAAATGTAATGAAAATATCAATAAGAAGCATTTACATATTACCTAAATATTTATTTACTTTCAGTGCAGAAGTAAAGTTACACAACTAGTAATTTTAGAAATGCTTCAGTAATAAATATTATTTTGTGGTACAACAAAATCTGATTAAACTTTAAAAATAATATAGCTTAAAGTGAAGGGACTGGTCCATTATAATTGTTTCGGAAGCATGTTAAATATACTTACAGCTGCGAAAAAAGTGAAATTAATTGAATGGTACAAATTGACGGCAATCATTAAATGCAGCAATGTTCCCGTAGAACTAAACTCATTATACATATTTATGTACTAAAATCTGCATTTATGTCTGTATATACATATATGTGGTTGTGAGTACTCGAATGTCGGACATAGTTTGACTAACTGACCGCAAACAATTTGTGTTTTGTGCAACAAACAATACCACTAATTAATTTAATTTTATTTTTTAATGTACTCCCTTTATATTTTTGTGCAGCATTACCAACAAACTAGACCAAAAGATAAAGAGAAATGGCGAATAACGCAACGGCAAAAACTTTTACTGTTTTTCATTTTTTTCGGCTAGATAAATTAAAGCGTAGTTGTTTCAATTTACTTATTTTGACACAGAATAATAAAACAATTTGCTTACTTGCTTTTTCATGATTTTTCATGTAAATGTAAATTTTCATTTCAGTGATAAAAAGTTGTATATGTTAATTGTTTGTTTTACGGAAATTGGGGAACGTCTTAATCTGATATCTTACATCTCTTTTGAGATTGTTTTATTTACTTTAAAATAATTTTTGAGGTAATAATACAACTTTGTTGATACTTACTTATCATATAATTAAAAGTATAGCTAATTTATTTATTAAAAAGGGGTCGACAGAGAAAAAAATAATGAAGTTCAGCTAAAATATAGTTAAAAAATAAGAATGTAAATAAATACTAAATTATTATTAATTATATTATAGTCGGGCCTGTTCCGGTTTTCACTTTCGGCAAGATTTATCGAAAGTGAAAATCTTTAGCTTACTATAATCCTATAAAAGTGGAAGTGAAAATCGGAACAGGCCTGATTATTTTAATATCTTAAAAAAAAATCAGAAAAAAATAAATTAAGTTAAAGTATATAAAGTAGAAAAATTAAAATATTGACCAATAGCATATTGTTATAAAATAAAGCCGCTTTTCTGATTGGACAGATGAGCGTAAATAATAGTGTCTACTACAAGTATACAATTAGACTAAAAGAAAGGCTCAATATTTCGAGCTGTTAATCTAATTGAACAAAGCAAAGCATATGCAAACTCAATTAGGCCTAAAAACAGCATCCATAGTTGGCCATTGGCATTGAGCAACAGTTACCAGACGTGCAGGAGTGTGCACATCGAATGGTAGTCGGTCAACACCTGCTGCTGACTATGAACTATAGATACGGACAAGGACATGGACATCGAGATGGAGATGGAGATGGAGATGGAGATGGAGATGGAGATGGAGATGGAGACGAACACGTCGAAGGGATGGCAGATCTGGGCATTCGTGCGTGCGGATGCAGTCTTTGACTAAAAATATTTAAACGCTTGACAGCATTCGACAAAGACGTTGCAAAGGACACATGTAAACGTACAGAGCCTGAACTTGGACTGGCAATTAACTAAAATGTATCCAGCCTTTTCGCACGTTTCGCAATGTGTGTATGTATTTGTATGCTTGTGTGTGAGAGTGTTAGCCATTTCATTTGAACCAGACGACCGTTTTATCTGACCGACCGGGTCAAGCATCAGTTCATGTTATTGACATAAATGTTTATGTTTATTTGTCTATGTTTAAGTATTATGTATATTGTATAATACTTAGTTGTTATTGGGGTTGTTGTTCCTGCTATTGTTGGTGTTGTTCAAATAAAAACAGCAACAACAACTATATGGGCAACATTTTCGAGTGTATTCATATTTATGTATTACAAGTGCCTGCTCGTTTGGCATGAATATCTAATGCGTTTTTCCATCTATTTAATTAAATGTTTTTTGTTTTCATAATTAAACAACATGTAATTATGTTAATTTTGAAAAAATAAATATGCACATTTGTATGCTGTTAATTTTTAATACAATCAAATATTATACATACAATAACGACTTTTTTAAGTTCCTGCATAAAAGAATATAATGCTAACATGCGTGGAACAGATACTCTAATTACAAGAGCTTCCTTGCAGAAAAGCTTTTGATTTAAGCTAAGTGAACAAAGAAAAACTAGACCTCGCAGATTTCCTAACGGAAATAGTGTCAGGGCTTGTATCCATCAAGAAAGGATATCACCAAGTGAACAAATTAGCTGTTCATCATGTTTCGAAAATTAGAAATGATGGTAAACACCATTTCTTTTCAACAAACAAGGAACAAAACTGTGCAAACTGTCGGCAGACGGTATTTGATATTTTTCTCCTAGCTTTCGTTCCTACCAACTTTACTAAATAAAACTTTAGCTTATTGAACCTTTATTTACTTTAAATAAAAATATCAGATTGATTCAACGAATATTTTGATATTGTCTATTCAGTTTGCTATCATGCAAACTTTCAAATTATTTGCCACCCGCCTTGTTGAATTTCAGTATTCTTTTATCGAACACTCAATGCCTATCGTGAAAAACTAAGCAATCATCCCTATTATCAGCTGTTATGTCCAAGAAAACATATGCACAAAATGTGCGCCAAGTATTATATTTGAAATAAGATTTGAATGTTTCTATTTTCTGTCATATCCGCTTCCCAGTCATCGTCCAATTGTTCTATATTGTGAAAATTCTTAAGTAACTTTGTTTGTTCAATTCTTTGTTATTTTAAGAGATATTTTTCTTTATGTTATTATTCGGTTATACCGTTGTACCTGATTGATTTATATACAAATACATAATATGCTGTCTGTTTGTTATCCACATAGTCAATATAAAAATGATGTACTTAAATTAGGAAGTACGTGTATATATCAAAACATATTGGTGGATGTGCAGCAAACCATATTGCTGCAACTGAAAAAGTTTGACTTTGCCTACAATCAATGGTTTGAAAAAATTAAGTTTTAAGGGCATAAGATCAAAGAGCTCAAATATTTAATTAAAATTAATTAAAGTAAATAAAGTATTAAATTATTTAAATGTACTACATTTTTTGCGCCTCTTTGCAGGATTTTTGTAGATTTTTTAGCGTCTTTTCTGTAGTGCTGTAAAGTTCAGTTCGTCAACAGCTGTTTTGTGTATCGATGTCGCTATCGATTGTTTGGGCTGCGGTCCAGGGATGGAACTCCACCTGAATACCGATGAGCTAGCCGGCGCGAAACCAAATCAAAAAAGAAGTTTTTAATTAGAGAAGCTGATGCTTTGAGAAATATGAATAATATTTAAATGTGAAAAAAGTATTTATTTTACTTAATAATCTTAGCAAAAATAAAACCGACTTTAAATTTGTCGTGTTACCACTTAAATTTGGTAGTGTCAAGGACACTATTAAAAAAAGTTATCTTACATTTTGTTTATTACTTTAAATAACCAAACAGCTGATTTATTCTGGGCAAATGATATTTTGTGACCGTTTCACGTTTGGTCGTGGTATTTAAAAAATCTGACACTTTCGAATGTGAGCGAATGCGAAAAAGCCTTTAAAATAGATCTATTAGAGAAAATGGAATTTGCGATAGTTAATAATTTAAAATTTAAATAAATATTAAATATTAAATGAAATATTTTTTTCAAACAGACCTATATATATTTGTAATTGGTTCAAATTTCCTTTGAGCCTTTTTCCTATGTAGATTGAACCACATACTCCCTTGTCAGCTAATCCAATTTGGTGGCAAGTGAATTCAATATGGGCTCTCCCGCTGACCTCATTACACACTTATCCTGACTTTTCCTCCCTCACCGAATGATTCTTCCCTCTGCCTAAAGAAATAAGACGATTTCTACCCACTGCGCATGGATTCTCTCTCACGCTGTCATAAACAAATTAAATCAGTAAAATTGAAAGAGATTTTTGCTCTTGTCAACCAGTTCCATAAAGTAGAGTAGTTTGATCGGACAGAAATATCTCATACTTACTTTATCTCATGCTAGAAGTATAGAAAATAATGTTGCCTACTTTTAGGTGGTAATCAGAAAAAATTGAGTTTAAGCTGAACGGTGGATTTCATGGATTTCTGTCACTCAAATAGTTTAAGATTTCAGCAAATTTTTCCATATAAATTTAAAAACTGTCTATTCTAGTTTTTACAAACGTATAATTAAATATTAAACATTCTACTTCTAATAAGTTTGTAGCCAAAATGATTCATCGGAAGTAAATACATCTTAATGGCAATAGCAAATATTTTTTATTGCTGTCATTATAGAAAGATAATCACGCTTAATCATTAACCAATTGTCTTATAGACATTATAACTCGTAAGCTGCATACGTAAAG
Organism: Drosophila innubila; assembly: GCF_004354385.1. NCBI lineage: Eukaryota > Metazoa > Arthropoda > Insecta > Diptera > Drosophilidae > Drosophila > Drosophila innubila. The sequence continues at coordinate 12,675,894 of NW_022995372.1, read as the reverse complement.
CACGAGATTTTTTTTTTCGCAAATAATAGATTTTGCTGACTTGTTGAAAAAAGTAGATAGATCTACTTATAATACTAAAAACTTTTAACTTTAATACTATTGCATTTAATAGAAAATGCATAAAATACACTCACACATAACTAAACAAAATCAAAATCAAAAAATAAACATTATGAAACCGGTTGGTTTTTGCTCAATACACATGCAAAGATATCTATGAGTTCGCACACTGTCTTGTTTATGTTTTGAATGCTCTATAGACTGATTATATACCTAAGACTTTTTACTCAAAACAAAACTCATGACGCGGGCAGCGCTGCCAACGTTACGCTCACAGAATCGAGTGCGTTTTGAGAATGGGGGTTGATGTGTAAATGGTTGATAGTGAATACGCCAGTCGTCTGATCCGTTCAAAAAAATTGTGAGCTGCTCAGACGTGCAGCAGACATTGCCAGAGGAGGTTGGGATTTGTGCCTAATACTTTAAGAAATTCATAAAAACATTTGAAAGATAAAATGGTGTCCGCCGTGAAATGCAGTTTTGCCGTGGCAGTTATGATTAGCTTGGCTTGTTCGGGTGTGTATTTTTGTTACTTGATTCTCAAAAAATGCTTGAGTCGAAAAAACAAGTTTTAAGAAATATTTATTTTGTAATTTGTAGCTTTTGCCATCAAGTGCTACCAATGCGAGTCGCTTACAAAACCCAAGTGCGGCCTGAAGTTTGAGGCTGATGATAGTATGTTATTGGATTGCTCACAAATGGGACCACATCGTAATGTGCAGAACTTCTTCATCCAACGCAATGCAACTGGCTGCATAAAGAAGACCCTCGAAAGTGGTAAGTAATTTAAAATCACAGCCGTATCATAGAGATTTTATTGCATCTGTTAAAAGTTGAATTAATGTAAGCAAATGGAACTCGCATTATGCGGTGCCTTTTTATATGATGTCATTTTATGTACATACATAAGTTCTTCTATTGTTTGACTTTTGCGCAGTTGCTGGATTCGATTGAAGTATTTTAATGCTTTTTTTTTGTCATTTGTCACGATTTTTGTCTGTTTTCGTGTAATTTTGTACAAATGGGAGATTATTGTGGGTGCGAATTTAAATAATAATGACGTAATTGTGCTTGTAGTCAGTTGAAAATTTTGAATGACTACATAAAATATTTTTCAGTTTAGTTAAATTTCACAGGGGCTGCATATAATTAAAATAGTTTGTTAATATTGTTAAATTAATGAATTATTCACGGTAAAATGCGCTTTACCTGAATTCAACAAAGCGAATTGCTGATTAACTCAAGCGCAAAAATACTTTAAGCTGTCGGTTTGCTTGACTTCAAAAGCTAAATGGCAATTACAAAAAACCTGTTGACTCAAGAACTGTAAACATTGCTCACAGATCGTAGCGAATTGTTGTAGTACTCGTATTATTGCCACAACAATGACAATAACAATTGTCACGGGTGCCACAATCGTGTGGCATTGTTAACACCAGCTGCTACATAATTAACACATTTGTTTCGGCTGCAACACAGTGAAAGTTGCCTATTGATAATACATATTTTTACATATACATACATGTTTTCAATTCCATTTTGTTACTTCCAGGTGTGGGTCATCCGCAGATCGTTCGATCCTGTTACTTCGGTGACATCAACAACATTCAGAGTGGTTGCCAGGCGGATCCTGCCCTGCCCTTCGTCAAGCAGCTGGGATGTGATGTCTGTACCAAGGATGAATGCAACGGTTCCGCCTCTCTTGCACCTCTGGCCGGAGCCATTTTGCTGTTCTTTGGCCTAGCCTACCTGTTGGCCTAGATCTCTTATCTTTACTTTTGGTCCTAGCTCTAAACATTTTGTTGTATTTTTTGCAATTTGCTTTCTTTGTATTAACTGCATTTGATTTAATCAGTTCTCATAGTTATGAAACATTATCGTTTAAATTTGTGTCTTTCTTAAATGCAATTGCAAAATAAAGTTATACATTGTATACTTATGACTATTTAAATAAAACCTTAAAAAAAAACTAAATAAAAATAGTGTATTTATTAAAGTGTTAATTATATTAAACAGAAATATTACAAAGTTATGAAAATATATTTAATGGACAAACCAAATAATGAAACACTTATGAAAGTCTTAAATATTGAGTACCATTTAATGCATTGGAATTTAATCTAATTAAATATATAGTACATTATGAGTATTTTTATAATCAGAATTTTTTAGTCATTAAATATTCCATTTGCTTATATAAGTATTTTATAGTATGTAGCTACTATCATCAATGACTATCTTTCATATTTATTTGCATTTATATATATAGATCATACTATGCTAATTACAATAAATAAACAGTGAACACTCACTTTTTACAATTTCCAGTTAAATATTCGGAGAATACGTGCGTAGTTGACAAGTACCCGACGTTTATTTAAAGAATTTACATCATAAGATGCGTGACTCATATCCAATTGCATGCTTCATAAAACTTCGCACAGACCGAATTCACACCTGAGAATTTTTAATTAGTCTGAATAACAAACAGTATTTATTAGTCTCTTCCGAAACTGAAAAAGGTCAGGCAATCCGTTGACCCTCTTGGAAAACGCCCTCATACTTACAAATGAACCTTTGTGTGGGTTGTGCGTATGAATGTGTGCCTTCATTGTTAATTATGCTTAATTGAATTTAATTTCTAGCCGAGTCGAATCTGAGTGAACAAAGTGTTAAACACACACATGTATTACAATGCACAACATCGATAAGGTCAAGAAACTGCAACTTCGACGGGAGCGAGGGAGTTTCCTGCCGTTAAAGCAGCTGCTTCGGCTGCTCAATTAACCCAAACTCATTTGGCATAATTTAAGGGAATTAACCAATTGAAGAAAATATAAAATTATGAAAGAAATGCACTCAATGGTCGCTTGGGAAAAGCCACTTGAACCGATTCTAAGGGCTCTAAGTGAAATTATAATTTTGGTAATGAGAAACTCGATTTCTCCCACAAATAAAGTTATTTAAATTATTTATACTTAAGTGTTAAGACAAAATCGTGATATAATTTATCAATAAAACTATTAAATCTATTAAAAAATATTTCAATTTTAAAAGAAAAGTTGTTATAAAATAACAATACAAAATTATAATAATATGTGTTGTATTTGGTACCAAATGTGGAAATGAACTTTTATTTATACAAATAAAATATATTTTGCTTGAGTCATTTTAAGCGAGAGCTTCTCTTTGGTTTACTACGCAGCATGAAAAAAAAATAAATAATACTAATCGAACGGGATGACAACTTTTAACGACACATGGAAGTCAAACATACACTTTTTCGCTAAAATCAATTTAATATTACTAATTAACAATATTAAGAAGAACTACAGCTTTAGTCGATTGACTTCAAATAAATAGTTTCTATATGCTTATGCTTCGCAAATTCATTCATATTTTCTGTTGGGCAATATAAATACACGTATGTATATATAACACTCTCGCTTCTTACACTTAACTTTAATTAATTATTAATTTTAATGTGAAGTTTTTGCATTAACATATTTATACAAAGAGATTATTCTCTAACAGATTTTTCATTTAATTAAATGGTCAAAATTTGGTTCGCAAGAGTACACATAATTATGTCAATTAATTTTTATTTCTGAAGCAGGAGATGATTTTACAGATGAGTTACATATTTCATGACAACAGCTTACTGCCCTTTAAAGAAAGTAAATAACATAAAACTGGTTTTTACTATTTATTTTAAATGTTGATTAACTCGAATATAAATGAGTGAATATTAATGAACATTTAATAAAGATAGCATAGTGATTTTAGTTATTTTTATCTTACTTTAAAAGTGTCAATGATGTTTGTGTATCTTTGTTTTTCAAACCGCAGAAATTTGGACAAGAAAAGTAAAAACGTAAATAAATAACACAAAACGAATGTGACATCACCCAAATCAAGTTCTACCAAGGCGAGGTATTCACGTACATTTATAAATGTTGCAAAGTTGCGATTTACTAATACATATGTATACTCAAGCGTTTCTGTGTCAATCGAAAGATTCTAAAGGCGGTTGAGTGAATTTAACTCAAAATATATGAATGCAATGCGGTTACTGGCATACGTTTTTGAAAATTCTAGGTTCACCAGACGCTTCGTAGTCGTCGAACCGTACAGGTCTAAAAGTTCCGTGTGTTTTTCAGAGATCCACTTTAATTTCAACTTACAAAAATGGTGTCATGTGTAAAGAATTTATTGGTGCTCACCATTCTGGCTGCTTTGGCCTGCACGGGTATGAAACAGTCAGTGCAGAAAGTATAGAAACACTTTGCTGACACATTCAATTACAGGGTATGCCATCCATTGCTATCAGTGCGAATCTCTGAGCAACCCCAAATGTGGGGAGAAATTTGAGGCCGATTCGAGTTTTTTGCTGGACTGCTCCCGCGTAGCCCCTCCACGTTTTATTCTCAACATCGTGGGACGCAATGCCACAGGCTGCATGAAGAAGACCATCGATGGCAGTAAGTCATGACCTTTGCTAAAATTCGATGATAATTTATTGAAAATTCCGTCATGTCATATACGTTGTTATTTTTTCAATTATCTTTATTAATTTGATTCGTTACATCGCAATAACACAACTGGGCGAATGAGTAACACAGTAATTTTACAGATTTGAAATTGAAAAATGATCTTTACTTGCAGTTAATTTATAAGCTATAAGTAAATATGTATTTTGCAATTCACATTCATAGGCATTTTATTCATGAGTAAAAAATGATATATATTTAAGCCCCAGCCTTTTTTGTTGGCATCAACAAAATATGGAATAAAATGTAGAAATCGTGAGAGCTTTTTGTTTAGCATTTTAAAACAATTATCACTCATCAGTTGTGTTGTTAGAATAAATTATATTTAATGACGGGAGAGGCAATTGTTATTCTCAAGCACTTAAATATTGTTTTATACATATATAATTATAAAATTTTAAAATTATTTTATTACCTTTCCGAATTAAATCTGAAATCCAGTTCAGATAATCAAACTTATATTTTTATTAAAAATTAAGTAAAAAGGTATATTGTGTTCGTTTGAATGTATGTAACAGGGAGAAGGACTAGTCTTCGACCCCATAAAGTATATATATACTTGATCAGCATCAACAGCCGAGTCGATATAGCAATATGTGTGTCTGTCCGTCTGTCTGTATCTCAGAGACTATATGAGATAGAGCAACCAAATTTGGCACACAGATTTCTATACACCCCACGCAGATCAAGTTTGTTTCAAATTTAAGCCACGCCCCCTTCCACCTCCACAAATTGCGAAAAATTACCACACCTCCAGTTTTAAAGATAAAACACTTTTTGTGGTAAATAAAGTTAACTATTATTATTATTATCTATTATCCCACTGAATCAGCAAGATCGGACTAGTGGTACAGCAGTAATTGCAAATTAATGTTTTCAAAGCCAGACAAGTAATTTCTATCAAGTACTTTTATATATATTGAAATAAGTAACGGCCATTCTATGGTCGGGATCTCGACAATAGCCTTTCCGACTAGCTTAATATTATTTTTATTTATAATTAATATTAATAATATTTTATTTATTGTCAATTCAATATTATTGCTTCAGTTAAGCTCGAACTCGGATTATAACATAAAGTTAAATTTATATATACAATCATTTATGCTCATGTAATTAGCTGAATATCGATAGCTTCGATCACTCTTTATTAATTTATACCAGATAATTAATAATCCAATCGAATAAGAGACTTTTATTCAATATTTTAACCAAAATTATATAAAAGTACAAAGTATTTATTAGTCTACTTATATTTATGAGAATTTCTTTAAAATCTCCTTCATTTATAAATATGCTTATCCGCTGCTCCCGACCATATAAAACAACTAAAAATTATAACTAATGCAATTAAAAATTGTAATTGTTACTGAGTTGTTTGAAGAGGGTTGTCTCAGACAATTAAGAGTCTAACAAGTCGTCATCTATATATTAGTCACAGCTATTTTTATAGCTGTAGTTATAGTCGTCAATTACACAGAATGGAAAGCTACCTCATCAAATTTAAATATGGTTTTAATTATAAATAATCGATGAAAAAAAAGGGCTGAGCATTGACAGCAATCTTCAGCTGATCACAAAAGTCACATTCGTTGACCAACGAAAAATGGCTTTGATTAGCATTTGTTAGCAATTCTATGAAAATTGCTTTAAAGTGCTAACAAAGAGTGCATTTAAATTAGCATTCAGGCAGTGGAGATTTATTCAATTATAGCTTTACAGTTAATAACGAACTCTTTTCCCATTTCCAGTACCCGGACATCCGCAAATCCTGCGCTCCTGCTTCTTTGGCGATGTCAGAAACACACAGTCGGGCTGTGAGAACGATCCCACCATGCCCAACATCAAGCAGCTGAGCTGCGATGTGTGCAACAAGGACGGGTGCAATGGTTCCGCCTCCTTGGCACCCATTGCTGGAGCCATCGTCCTCTTTTTCGGAGTAGCTCGTCTCTTGGCTTAAATTGCTGATGAAATGAAAGCTGTCAGCTTCTGCTTTTGTATTAATAACTTCAGCATTCTACAAATGTCTTGCATATCATTAAATTAAATAAACATTTCCAAGTTATTAAGCCGCAATTTAAATTCGAAATCAAAAATACAATCTCAACCAACTCTAGGTACACATTCAAGCACTTAAAATAATTGGAACATAAGTGGAAATATTAAAAATATAATGTAAAGTAAAATTATGGTTATGGCTTTACAATCGTTAAGATTTAGTTGCAATTTGTTCAACTTATGTAATTATTATATTTTTTCTAGATCACATAAAGGTTTGATTATTTAACTCGTCCTTTAACGTAAACACCATCATCATTGTGGTAAATGTACTGAAAAGCTGCAAAAGCTGCCCTTGCGTGTAAGGCCATAATTAAAGCTCCCGCTCACTCCGCTATACACCAACACCCACACTCACATACACTGACATACAAATATATACATTGTCTAGTTTGTTGTGCTCTTTAGCAACTTTGTTAGCTCTCTTTGCTATTAGTAAAAGTGGCAAAGAGTGAAAGACGACTGCCGTCTGCCGCCTCCTTCCATATGTATGCTATAAATTCTATCGAGTATAAGTAAATTTGTTTTTATGGCGCGCGCGACGAGCGCCTGAGGAAAATTCATTAAAATTAGACAATTTCAATAGGTGTCTGCGAGAGTTGACCAAAAAAACATTAGACTAGGGAAAGAGAGTCTCGTCGAAGTGGAATTTGGAAACGTTGCGGCATTTTTCAGTATAATTTTGAACGTGGCCGTCGACTGACAGACTGGTTAAGGCGTCGTGTTTTATAAACAGAACTAAAACAGAAAGTATCGACAACAACAACAACAAGAACACAAGTTTTCATAGTGACCACAGAACGGGTGGATGTTGATAAACGACGGTGCGGAAAATTATGTGAAATTTGTCATAGGCGCTCTATGACTGAAGGAAAGGCGCGTGTTTTCCGTAACGTGCCGAATAAGAGCAGAAAAATAGAAAAATAAAAATGAAAATAAAAATATGTCAGAATACGAGTAATTTATAGAAATATACGACTTACACACAGCGAGAGAACATATGTAGGCAAAAAAAAAACACTTTCAATTCAAATCGTTCGTTTCAATTGCGCCTCGAGCGCTGAGTAAATAAGTTATAAATACAAAGAAAGATTTTACATAAAAAATCTGCATAAGAATTTTCCATAAAGCACCCAAAGACCAATGCGTCAATTAAACCGAAATTCGCCTTAAAAAAACGTGTAAATTTCCATTAAAATTCTATTTATATAAATAAATAGTGTGGCAAGTGGTTTGGTGTGATTTGGATTGGTTTGTTATTCGGTCTTCAATTTGAATTGCTTTGATATCCCGCAATACACATATAAAGAAAACATCGCTGGAAATGCAGTATTTACTTTGGTTTGGCGCGCTCGTCACTCTGCTGGCCACAGGTTCGTTGCCATTTTGTTCCCCCTGCCGCCCACGACGAGACCTTAAGCCATAAATCTTAAAGTGTATATATTTCAATGCCAATAGCTTACGCCATCAAATGCTACTCATGCGAATCCGTCTACGAGGCGAATTGCGGTGAAAATTTTCGAACTGAAAACTATTTCAAGTACGATTGCGACTTCACTGCCCCGCCCCGATTTCTGGAGAACGAGCTGTCCAAAAAGAATGCGACGGCGTGTCTTAAACGTGTTTTCCGTGGTGAGTTTTCTTCAATTGTTTTAAAAGTCGGTTCGAGTATTAAGTTTCATATTTTTTTCGAAGATCTAAAGAATAAATTAAGTTTTATAAAATGAGCTTGGTTTATCTCATGTTAGATGTAAAAGTATCAATGAAATTCATGCAGCGAATTAGAATATGAAACTGAATTGAAAGCTGTAAAAATAAAATTAAATAAATGAGAGACTGTAAAATCGTTCAAAGAATCTCTGACAAAACAAAAGCATAGCAACTTTAGCTGCTTTCAAGTGTCAAAATATATTTTTGAGAGAGCTTAGTAAATTTTTAATTAAGTTTATTAATGGTAAAAACCAGGATAAAATAGAACTTTATGTATTATTGTACAAGAATAATATCCTATGAATTAATTTTGTTGATGAATTTTAGAATGATTTCATTTCAGTCTATTTCCAAGGTTTTTTTGTTTCTAATTCACTGTGAAACACAAAGAACTTATGTATCCCATTTTATCGTTAATTTTACTGTTGTTTGCAAAGGATACTATTGTTGCTCAATCCCAAGTTCATCGTTTTGTTTAGTCTTTATTCCCAATTCGCTGTTAAGTCCACAAGGCTAAAGCTATTTATCGACCCATCCTAAAAGTATGCTACAACATTGTTTCATTTGTTTATTTGACAACCACACTCAGAAAATGGCGTAATCAAATTTGTGCGTGGCTGTTACTTCGGCGAAGTCAACGAGACGGACATTGGCTGTAAATTGGATCCCACACTGACCGCAGTGCAGAATGCGAGTTGTCACGTGTGCGATAACGAGAACTACTGCAACGGGGCGGATCAGCTGACGACGAGGGCGTGGAAGCTGCCTGCATTTGGTATCTGCATTGTAATCGCTGCAGCGCAGTTGCTTAACGGCGGCCAACGTGACGTATGAATAACATTTTAGTATTATGCATTAGTTGTTGCTGAAAATGGCCATGGCAAACAAATGGATGGCACCTAATAAAAACTATATAAATGTAAATTAAAGCAAAAATTTGTTTATTTATCCGCACTGATCTTTGAGCGCATACGTGAGAAATGAACAAGGGCGCGACGCCTCCACACAATGGACTCTGTTTTTCACCAATTTCATGTTTCATGTCAACGTACATTTATTTTCGGCAATCAAAATGCCGCTCATTCCATTTCATTTCATTTCGTATATTCGTCGTACTCATGTGTGGCATGTACTCGAACTAAACGCGCTCAGGCAAATGAAATCCCAAATGTGTTATATGGAAAATAACAAAGAACAAATACAAAAAGAAAAAAACAACAATAACAAAAACAAAAATAAAAACAATATCGTCTCATTCAGAATGCGAATTTACTGAGTTCAGTCTCGCGTGTGCAGTACGTCCGGCTGGTTCTCGACTGACCATGTGACTGAGCGATCAACAGGCTAACCAAACAATCTGGATACTCTTCAATCCATCATCTGTTTGCCATACACGTACCTGGGCATCCCAGTCGCTCCGTAGCATTCAACGATTGGAGATGGCGCTGATGCGGCACACGGTGTTGGCACTTGGCCTGCTGTTCGTCACGATAGCCGCCACAGGTGAGTTGCCGACATACACATTGTTGACATACATTTTTACCCATATGTCGTCATCATCATTATTACAGCTTTGGCCGTTAGTTGCTATGAATGCGATTCCGTAAATGATTCAAATTGCGACGATGAATTCCATGCTGACGACATTGCCAAAACGGACTGCGACGCCATGGAATTGCCGGAAGAACAACGTGCCCTTTATTCACAACGACCGGACACCGCTTGTCTGACCAAGTACTACAAGGACTGTAAGTAATCATCAGTATATACGGTACCTAAAGCCAAGTCTGATAAAAACGAAAATAAATTCTTAAACAACAAAAATGGAAATGAAATAATGGAAACAAATACCTGGAAATATAAAGGAAAAAATTCTGAATATACAAGTTCGAAAACTATAGTTTATTGTTATTTAAAAAAGTAGCTTTGGATTATCTAAGTTTGCTTGAATTTTCTTGTGCAATGATTTATGGATTTTTAATCTGAATTTCTTATTGGCATTTTATATCATTTTTGCTTCCTAGTTGCAAATTTGACTAGTTTGTATCGTAATTCTAATCGATTAGACAATGTTCAAATTCTCAGATCTTTCAATATCTTCTTATTTACAGCGGAAGATGATTTTATATTTGTGCGACGATCCTGTGCATTTGGCGATTTTTCCGTGTGTGATCAGCGTCCGGATCCGGTGGTGCCACATCTAAACTTTCTGGGCTGTGCCTTCTGTCACAAAGATTTGTGCAACGGTGGCCAACTAATCCAAAGTTCTATTGTGGGCATTATGCTACTGCTCTGTGCTTTAATCAACTGAAAAAACGATGTTAACAATCCATTTTTTTTTTTTAAACATTTTTTATTTTATTTGATTTAGTTGTTTGTTTTTATACATCCACTAAAATGATTTAACATACATATAGTATTATATATATTTCATATTATTAATATATAATCGGGGCGTATATTGTATTGTATTTTTGTTTACTGTATGTGTGTATATGTAATTAAATAAAATACAAATAATAATAATAAAAGTTAACAACACGCTATTTAATTCAAACAGCAAACAACGCATAGTTTATAAATATGTATATATATATATATATATATATATATCAGTATTAATAATCATATATTGTTTTAAATTTAAATGATGCATCACCATATAATGATGGGTTATTGTATAAAAATCGAAACCTAACCACAGCTACACATAAATAGAAGAACAAACAGTATAAACAATTGTATGTACAAAATATAATGAATAAGTTGCTTGTTTTCTAAAAGTTGTTTGATTGTTTATTGGTTGGTTTGTTGCCTTTGTCAAATACTGTTCAAATGAGCAAATCTTCCTCTTTTGCCTCTGCTCCTTCGCTCATTAACCAAAAACTAACACAACAAGCATCAACAATATGAATAGTCAACCAAGTAAAGTAAAAACTATTATCAACAACGCAGAAACAAGTAACAACTATATATTTATAAATCTTATGTTTTCTTTTCTTTCATATTTTTGCGTTGATTAACGTTTCAACTTCAAGCTTTTATATGATATATTATAGCGTTATATATAATTTAATGCTGCTTGCATACACAATTTGATTAACAACACAGAGAGTTTAATTTAAGAACTAAAGTTATGTAATTATACAAATATTTTCTTTGAATATGATGCTGCCACAAATCTATTAATGTTCCGCAAATTTGATGCTGCAACACACCTCGGAAATATGTGTAAGGTTTGAGTCTGGGTATTTACGTTGTGAAAAATCCTTAATCATGTGGAGTACCAGCTCCGAAATTTAATTGAAATTATATCTATGCACTTCATGTGAATTAAAATTGAGTAGCGCATAGAATTTGAATCTCATGAGGCAGCTGCAGCAGCAACAGCAACAGCAACAATTGCAGATATTGTTTTTTTGTTCTCTTTTTTTTGGCATAATTTACAAATATATATGTATATATTGTAAGTTTTATATATTTTTAAAATATATTTATGTATTCTGTATTCGTTGTGTTATACTAACAGATTGTAACAATTCGCTTGAGTGGTGCAAGGAGAAGTCGCTAAATGGGTGTGCCAACGCCTACAAAATTGTGCACAACATGTTGAATTTTTGTTATTCTGACTAGAAAAATTCAAAACAAAATTTGGAAAAAACACACAAAATGGCAAAAAAAAAAAAAAAAAAAAAAAAAAAACAGGAGCATAACTGTTCTTGAATTGTTTGCAAAAATTGAGCTTGAGCAATACGTTAATGGAATGAGTCTTACATAATCATTGAATTCGTTAGCTAAATAAGCATAAATGAGATCAATTTGACATGTGTGCACATTTCCCCGACCCCATAATTCCTCCATTTGTCAATCAGAATTTTTTTTACCTTTCTTAGTTGTTGCACGCCCAAATAGCTTCAGTGTTGTTCATAATAGTGGATTGGGCTTACGATTTTTGCTTTTATATGTATGCACGTATGTTTTACTATTTAACTGCACTGCATCTTTAGGAAAGTAGCTTAAAATTTACGAAAATATTTTTTTTAATTATATCATCTAGAAAGTTCCATTTTGCGGCATGGCTTGTATATTGATTTAAGCCTAGTAAGAAAATAAAGATTTCCGATGCAATCTACAAAATAAAAGTTTTATACACATAATAATAATAACATTTATAACAAATTCAGTCAAGTCGGTAAATTTGGTTTACAGAAGCAGAAAAAAAAATAAAGTACAATTACACAAATAAACATAAAAATATTAATAGTAATAATAACCATATTAATCAAAACAAAATGTGTAAACAAAGTAGCAAATTTACAAACTCCATATTCATTAAATTAATTTTCTTGTTTCATTTCGATTTAAGGAATTGATTTTGTTTTGTTTTCGTGTCTGCCTGCCTTTTCAACTCGTATTATAGATATAGGTTTACGATTTACATTTAAATTTACACAGATATATGCATGTATATATATAGTGCTATCATATAGAGTTTGATTTTATATATTATACTTAAGCATAACAGCTATTGTTTGTATAATTTCAAAGCTTTGTGTTTTGAAACATGAACTCACAGAGTATTTCCATATTATAATAAATAATAATTTGTTTTTTTTTTTTCTTGGTTTAAACATTTAACATTAACACGACAATGGAGACAACAACGACTGTTGCCTCTTTTAGATACATATTTATAAAAAAATTGTTATAAATTTTACATTATGCTTATTCACTCTTCTCTATCAACATTTCTTCTGCTTCTGCGACATCAGTGAAATAAATATGTATGCAAAATAAAAGAAAATGTAAGAAAATAAAGTTTAAGACAATTACTATTTTTATATAACTTTTCTTTAGTAAGCGTTAAGCGTTTTTCTAAGTGGAAATATTCCAACAGAAAATATATCTTTGTGATCCTTCTCAGGCGAAAATTTTTAATTTTTGAGGAAGTTCGAGATTGTGTTCAAATAAAACTAAAAAGCAACAATGCATACACACTAATTTCACTGATGTATATAGATATAATAAAGTTTTTGTTTTTATATACGTTAGCATAACAACTATTGTTTGTATAATTCCAAAGCGTTGTGTCTTAAAACGTGAACTCACAGAGTATTTCCATAATAATATAATATAGCAATTTGTTTTTTGCTTGGTTTAAACATTTAACATTAACACGACAATGACGACAACGAAAACTGCTGCTTTTTTTCTAGTTTAGATACATCCTATTTATAAATAAATTTTTATAAATGTTTACATCATTTCCATTCCATTCCATCGTCTCTATCAATATTTTATCTGCTTCTTTCTGCTACTGTTTCCGTTATGGCCGGAAACGCAAGCGTTCCATATTGTGGGGTGTGTGTGTGTGTATTATAACGTATGTGTGTAGGTGAATGGGAGTCTGAGAGGAGCATAGTAGGTGCAGGTTGCTGAGCACTTTACAACATCGGCGGGCAATTTGATTTCATTTTTATTTGTCGGCCTAAGGGCTCACTTGACCTTAGATGCCGACAAAGCCGTAAACCTCCAGTACGCGTATCTCAAAGTCACCCGATGGGCAAAGAGGAGGATTGTTAAAGGTCTTGCAGCGATCCGTCTTGCCAAAACGAATGTTCTCATCCATCCAGATGGCTTGGCCCTCACTGTAAATACAATAAACACGTTAATTATCAGTTGCAGCAAGTAAGATACCCAAACAAGAATTTGCACTCAATTATATAAATATATATAAAGCATATAAATAAAAATGTATCTATTTTAATCGCACTTATTAAATGTTTATTGGCAAAACCGTTTCATAACGGACCGTTAAATTCTTTAAGTATTTTTATAAGACAAGAGCAGTCACATAATATATTGAACTTACCCGCCTCCAATTGTAATCATTTTGGAGTCAGCTGCCATAAAAAGTTCGGAGCTGTGTCCCAAATCGCGATCGCCCTCGATACCCACCCAGGGGTATTTGGCACGTTCGGGATAAAGGGAGAATAAAAAGGTTTCACCGGTGCCAAAGTAAGCCTGTCTCTGGCCCTTGTCATCCTTGACATTTCGCTCGAACCAGCGAGAAGAGCAATAGGCGCCAAATACCTAAGTGAAAAGAGTAGGAATTTATATCATATTTGAGTATGATAAAACGGAATCTTCATACTCACTTCATTATTGCACGTTTTGATCATGAGCAGGGTGGGTTCATGCTGCTCAACGCGTACGTAGAAGGTTGTCAGGGAGCAGCCGTGCTCCTCGGTGGTGTAAAGCAGCACCGGTTGATACATCGTGATTCTTACGGGCAGCCATGACCACAGCGTAAAGAGCTGTGGGAAGGACACAATAGGGGACACAATTGGAATAGTGGCAAATTAGTAAAGCACTCTATCATACACGGATATATTAGGCAAAAAATAAACTACAAGTAACTATTAAAAAAAGGTAGCATTAGCCAATCTTTAAAATCGGGTGAGAGAAATATATATACACAAATACGTACATATATACAGTATGTCGAAGATAAAAATTCACATATTTAATTTTATGTTACATTTTTAAATTAAATAAAAATTATGTGCATTACTTGGCATACGGTATATATCCATGTATATGATATAAGCACACACAAAAAAAACAAAAATCAATGTTTTTGGGCGGGGGGTAGTTACAGAGCAACAAACACAGGTGCGTGAAATATAGAGACATAAATAAAAACATGAACTAAAAGGCCAAACGTACTAAAGCCAGGTTAATACAAGAATTAATCAAAAATATAAACTAAAATATTTATGAATAACTATGAAATTGAAAACTACATTACAAACACAAAAAAAAAATACAAATTGCTATTAATTTTTCGAATTTTTCCATTTATTTTTTTGTAATTGCTGTTTTTGGCCAGCAGCAACAGCGCGCAGCGCTTGAATTGAAGCGATGTCAAACTGTATGGAATGACTGTCAAACTGTCATCCTGCCAAACTGTAAAATGGTATGGCATGTATTATAATTATATTTAAGTGTGGGATCTAAATGTATGGTGATTGCGATACGTGTAGGCTCTATATATGAAGTTTAGTTTACCAATAAATGGGACGCACACACACACACAAACACACACAATTACAATGTGAGAGAGAGAGGCTGAAAGATTTGTGGGGAGTATAAAAGATAGAGAGAGAAAGAGCTATGGAGGAAACTGTTAAGTTGTCTTATAAAACGGCACAAAATGTAACTGCTTTATTGGATAGGGGGAATTTTCTTGGATGGATTCATTCACGTTTTTGAAAGTTTGAAGTGTTGGCTCGTAATAGATATGCTTACAAATTGTCTATCCGTCCAGGTTTTAATGAAATTCGTTGTGCCCGGTAAACCAAAATGCTATGGAAAGAGATGATATATAGCAGTGTCAAAATTAGATGCGTCTCGATTTGAATGATCCAATGAAAATTTTCTACATGGATATATAGATAAGAATTCTTCGGTTAAGGATATTTGGGTTGATTTGATGGGCGGGGCTTTCTGCTGCTTAAACTGTAAACTCTTAACTGCTTAACGACTAATAAATTTAATTATCAAAACAAAAAAAGAGGAAATAACTGAAACTGGAACGGAACAAATGGTAAAAAAAAATGATGTAATTGTAGAATAAAGTGATAACAATTTTTGATAATTGCACGCACTAGCATGCAATGTGGGTTGTGGCTCAACTTCTTAAGGGCATCCACAGACATATTTAGAGAGAGAGAGACAGAGAGAACTGAGTGTGTGTGATAGAAAGAGAGTCGTTTGGAAAGAGGTGCAATTTAAAAGCATTACATTCCATTGATACTCATGGATTTTAAGTGTATACTTTAGCGATATTACAAAAGAAAATGGAAACTAGCAAAATTATCAAATGGCGTTCAGTTACGACTGCTCTCTGGACTTACATCTTCGTTCTTACAGACTTGACTTTTAAGGTTGTGTATGGGATAGACGCCCATGGCGATGGCTCTATGACCGGGCGACTTTTCGCCCTATATAATTAATGTGTAGCATAGCAAAGTATGTACATATGTAGATCAGATTGTGCGTATGATAATGTCAGTTGAAACGTATTGAATTATGATATTTCATGTTGATAAAGCGCACGCATATTATTATTATTTTTGTTTGTTATTTTGTTTAAAGATTTTTAGGTTTTCAGTTGTTATTTTTTTTGATGAGTTTTTTTTTCATTTATAGTTTTGCCAAGGCAGCGCAAAATACAAGAAAAATAGAGATAACAGTTTATATATATATATTGATATAGGTAATGTTAACATAGTATATGGAACAATATTTGTTGTGGCTGTTGTTGTTTGTTTGTTGTTGAGTTTTTTTTTTTGGCCTTGGAGTGCAAAACAAAAAATAAGACTCATATGCAAATTTTTTATTAAACAACGGAAAAGTTTAAGCGGCGTTTTCAAATGTTGTTTTGATTGTTTGTGTTGTTGTATGCAGAAAAGAAACGAGACAAGAAAATCAACAACAAATTGTTCTAGTTATTTAGTTATATTATTGTCTTTAGCATGAAACATTCAGAAAAAAAAATAAAAACTGCGCAAATTAGTTAAAACACAACACAAACATTTTGACGGCAAAACCGATAAATCATTAACTAAATCAATATATAAAATTCAGTTTAATCATTGAAAAAAACATAAACAAATTAGTTTTAGCATGTCCTGCGCATTTTTAGCTATAAAATAAGCAAGAAAAAAACTTTTTATTTAGGCGCAGAACATGAAAGAAGTTTGACTCCTTAAAACTCAGAAATCAAAAAGTTGCAAATGTTTTCTTGTAATTAGTTATGAAAAACAAAACAAGCAGAGTTTTGAACATCAGTCAGCATTATCAATCATATCACATAGTATATATACAATGTATATACGTATACGTAATATACAAATTAATAGCCCCATACCAAATTGCGACAGCTCTCGGAGTGCAGCTTCTGGTTTTGTTTTTCAATTTTATTTCATGTGAGTTGTTGAGTTGTTGTTGTTGGTTTTGTGGTTGTTGTTGTGCAAGTTTTGAAAGAACACAAAAACAATAAATCAATAGAAGAGTTTTACAGTTTTAATTAGTTTAAGAGAGATATAGTACTATTTATAAGTAAGAATTTGTGTGCAATGCTGTGTGTGGATAAAGAAAAACCATTTTCGTTTCTTATTTATTATCGAAAAAAAACCTAAGCTAAAGGACTGAAGAAAACTGAGTACGGTGAAAAGTTCCAAAGACCCTTGAAGACTTGTTAAATATGTATTCATATATTGAAGATGTATGTATGTATGTATATAGTTGGATGTGAGTATGTATTTGCCTAGCTTATATGTGTGATTTCTTCATATTAAGTTTAGTTTAAAGTTGTTTCTTGGATGGATTGGGATAGACTTTTTTTTATATCAAAGGATCGCTATGTTACGTACCTCACGTATGGTCAATGTATGTGACATCATTTGGATGTTGACCTGCGACTGACTAGTAGGCAGATTATCACTTGAACGCGATTTAATTAATTGCTTCGAACCGCTATTAAGCACGGAACGGCTTTTTAGTAGCATTTCAGTCTTGATAAATATTCTAGAAATATACTGGGTACTGCAATAAAATAGGGAAACAAATTAATGTTAAATAAACCCTATTAAATACACCCTATAAAAGGTGTACTCACCTGAGTCCCCTAATACTAAAAGCGGCATGAAGCAGCTTCGCCGGCGATACTGGTATCTTTTTGCAGAACTTGATGAGCGCATTGCCAATGTCGTTTTTAATATTATCCGGACTCCATTCGTTGTTTGACTGGCATTCCTTGTGGAAGAGATTGAGTACGACCAGTGCAATCCGATATAGCACCTTGATGCCCTCATGAAAATAGCAATCCATTATTCGCACCAAATGCTGAAATGGCAAACCAGCTAATATCCACCAGCACCAATCCATAAAAACGCGCTCTAGCTTTTGGCCCGGACAGATGCGTTGGAAATACGCAACGGCACTTTTCTATTAAATTAATGAAAATATATTAATAATTTAATTCAATTAAAAATAATTCAAGTGCTTACTGCATGTTTCTTGGCTATCTGCATGACTGTTTTCCAGGTGACTTCATGCTGCAGTTTGGTTTGATTGATGAATGTCTTCTCCTTGCTGCCCACAAGTCCGGCCAGGCACAAATAGGCTTCCTCCTCTGAAATCAGGGAAATAAACATATTAATTAATCACTACTTTGAAATTTACCAAATTTTTTAAATATTCATTTCTGTATAAGCTGCGCTAATTGAATACGATTGAAGAGAAACTTAGATAAAACCGGAGGTTTCATTAAAAAAAAAAAAAAAACAATTTAATTAATTTTGTTGAAAAAAGGTTCATTCATCGATTTTACGCATGTTTTTAAACATTTTAAGTTTTTTTTATTGTTATTATATATTTAAGAAAATTATAATTTTTTAATACTCAAGTCTTGATTTCTAATGTAGCTTCACTGTAATCAGAATGAAACCTACTTTTAAACTGTTAATCAGGGGTTCCACAGTAATCGAAACCAACCGAAAATCTTCCAATCTTCATTTTTATTTGTGGCACCCCTGTACAAAATGCTTTCTGAGTATATTACCCCTATATATATTTTTTAATTTAAGTAATGTTGTTGCATTTAATACGACAGTTGCTCACAGCGTGCACAGTGCTATCAAATTGCATTTGTGCCGGCAATTAGGTATACAGAGCTAACCTTAGCGACAGCTAAACCCACACATATCTGCCTACCACACACACACACACACACACACAGATACAACACACTTTACCCCTTAAGCTCAGGCAAATATTGTCTCTAATTTAATTACACAATTTCAAATTGCAATTTGCAGTGCAGTTGGTTGTCTGAGGTCGTTTCTCGATCCGCTCTCATCGCTCAATGGATTTGGATGTGGTTGCGGTTGATGTACGTTGTGTGGTTCGAGGCGATTTTCGTATTGGTAGCTGCTGCAAATTGTGCCTCGAGAGAAGGCGTTACCGCAATGACGTTGCAGAAATTGCATTGAAAAGCCGTGCATGTAAAGCATGTTTAAGGCAGGTGTTTGGCTTTAAAAATACTCTATAATATTTTTTGAACCATAATTTTTAATAATTTATAATTATACTTTTAAAATACAAGAATACTTTTGAGTTAGTTAATTGAGAGTGTAGTATGTGCTCAAACTAAAAATAAATATTTAAAATTTTCAAAGTGAATATTGTTGACAATATACTCCTTCAGCAAAGTTCAGACAATACGGGGTATATAATGCAACGCAGTAATTCCGCAGTGCACTTTGACCTTTATTCAATTAACAGATCTCGCTGTTCTGGTTTTAGTTTATGCTTTGGCAATAGAATATTCACTCTCTCTCTCTCTCTTTCCCTCTGTTTCTCTTTTCGTTCAGTACGTGCTCCATAATCAGCTGTCATGTTCCCAATTTGTTTATTAAATTAGTCATTATTGCGCTCAGTCAGTGCGAACATATTTGATTTTTAAATTAGCTCAAGTTATGCTAAAAATAATACCACAGACTTTGTTGCTTCTTTTGCCATAAAATTTAAAAAAAAATTTCGTGAGTGGCTCATTAACAGCGTTAACTGTTTACAAAACTGATTATTATATTATATATATATAAAAACATTTTGTAAAGCATTTAAAATGCAATTGCACAGCGAGTTCTATTTTATCAGTCAATTAACAATCGGCGTTCATTTCGAGGGCTTTAAATGCCATTTAGATAGTTAGATATGACTGTGTCGTTACATTGACTTACAGTAGTAGTTTAACTGATAGCTCACTTACAACAATAACAATTTCTAGATTTGTTGCAGCAGCCAGTTGACTGTTATCAGTTTATGTGACTGCTTCTTATCAGTAATTCAGTTCGGTTTGGTATTGGGCGGTTAGACTTGGATTGTGATTGCCCTTAATAATTATTTATTTATTGTTTCAAATGTTATCAACTGTTCTCAGACAGCCAACAGATACACATCATCATCCTCATCCAGCTTATCTCTGAAATGTATTTGTATCTATAAGTTGCGGCTTATCAGTTACGGAAACACACACACAGTTAGCTTTGATAAGCGACTTTTCACACTGCATTTTTGTTTAATTTTATTTTTATCATTAAATATTTGAATTGCGGTCTATTTAAAGTGTCTGACGCAGAGTGCAAAACTTATGTACACATATCTTTTATCTAGTTGGAATTAAAATCTTGGTGAACAGTTAAAAATGTATTTATCAGTTGCAATTAATCGTGCATTAATTACATATATTAGTTCGTTGTGTTTAACTATAAGTACTCGATAGCTGTAAATGCCACTGGCTATTGAGGTGGCAACTTTGAAAGGGAAGAGGGTTTTTTAATTTTATGACACCAATTGAACCGATAATATAAAACTGGTTCACGAAATCGCAGCTCGTTTCACGTTTACAATTTGACGTCAGTAAAAAGTGAACACGTGTCCACGTAAACACAACTTAGATGCTCAAGAATCTTCCTCATGGCCCAAACTAAATCATGCAATGAACAAAAAACAGCAACCGACGGCTGTTTTAATTTACTCAACCAACCAATAAATAAAAACTGAAAAAAAAACATAAGCAATGTTTAAAAGACAAAAATAGACGTGGCTCGTATAAACAAAAGTTTAGATAAAAGACCTAGACATAATATAAATCTTTAATCTGAGGCGCTAATTGGGTTGAGGCTACGCCATGTGAAGATTGCAATGCCCTTTATAGAACGTGATTGAACGTAGAATCCAAATGATCTTGAAATGCGTTAAAACATTATGTAAGAAAAAAAGCAGGTAAAGTTGCCGTGATTTTTTAAATTCTTCTTAATAAAACATAGCTAAAAATCTTTAAATGTCTGTCTGTCCTTAAATATTAAAAAAAAATGCTTAAGTTATTATAAATCTAATTTTATTTCAATTGTAAATGATTAGTGAAGTATTGATTATTATATTGTTTCTCCGTTTTTTATATAAGTTTAGCTGAAATCAATAGTATAGCCAGCTAAAGTTAATCTTTAACTTCCAATTGAATTATAATAATATAATAATTAGACTAGAGTAATTCTTAAAGCTTTCAACTACGTAAAATAAATGAAAATTTTATAGGCTTCGTTACTGTTTGCCAATTTGCAAGTGAGAGCTTTAAGGAACTCACACCAATGCAAACGAGTCGCGTGATGGTATTGGTGAGCTTTTAGCTTCATGAATATACAAATGTGCAGCACAATGTTTCACCTTTGTGTAGAAGTTTTTAGAGTCGCCTGATATTTTTTTCCCGTAACTATTTTATATCACAGAGCACGTAATGCTCAAGTATTTGAAGAGTGGCTAAGGCAATAGAGTTCGGGCCATATAAAAGCCGTGCAAAAACAAATATGCATAGCTCGACAATGTTTGGGTAGGGCATAAACAGAACAACAGAATAACAAACAGTCATAAAACAAAAGCAAACGCAAAGATGATATAAAAAGTGCGCATTTGTTTGGCTTCGTTGGGTTCGGGATTTTAAATGGGAATCCGAATACGAATTCGTATGTGAATGTGAATATGAATGCGAGTACGAATATATATCAGATGGGTAGCCCAAAAATTATTTTATGTGAATTTTATGCTCACGTGCTGGCGTCATTAGCTAAAATTGCAAATATAAATCAACTAACACGTCAGTAAATGCTATTGATGGGCAACGACGATGTGATACCCTGTAGTTGTAGGCGATGTGTTTTGCACTCTAAAGAAAAATATTCACTTAATTATCTTCTTTTGTGACTATAAATTTTTTATACATTTGCGGAATCTATTCTAAATTCTGTCAGACCCCTTTTGTCAACTTTTACTGGGTACAAGATATAAAAATAGCCAACGACTATTGTTATCTATTCCAGAATTGCTGGGAAAATGTATGTCACATGCCAAACGAGTCTCAACTACTGCAAAAATATAATTCTTTCATCGTTTTGTTTGAAAAGAAGAAAAAGCAAAACAAAATTTGCATAAAATTGAATGACAACGATAACGAGTAATGACGTCAACAAGATGTCGAGAAGCAATACAAATTGCCAATGTAGACACATATATACTTATATGTTTATACTTAAATACACTCTCGTATATATAGACATAATGTACAATATTTTTTTTTTTTTTTCATTGTTAATGTGAGACTCTTGAACTTGAAATGTACAAAATGCAGTTAAAATATTGATTGAAAATGCAATTTAAATTTTATTGCATTTCTTTTTATATTTTAGCAGATTCCTCAGTTGATTTATAAGGGGCATACATAGGGAAAGTTCGCCTACTTTCTCTATATTTGCTTACTTTGTGCGACCTTCAGTGATTTTGGTCAGTTTACATGTTCGGTAATTTTCCATCTCAATTTGTCTGCTTAGTGTAAACATTGGACTTTTGTACCGCATTGGGGAATACTATTTATAGAAACTTTGCCCACTTTCATGATTGTCTGGCCCGGAATTAGACGCTAAAAAACTTTTTCTCGCCATGTAAACAAACCTCTAAAAGCAGCGAGACAGATAGACATAAAGACAGACAATCAGACTGAAAACAAAGAAGAATTAAATGTTGTCAGTTATTAAGCCGACCTCCTTCCATTCCGTTCGACTCGAGGCTTATCAGTCGCAGTTCTATATCAGTTGCAGGTCTGTCATGTGCCTCTCTCTCAAGTAAGTCGCAGAAGCGATCCCCCTCTGTTCATGCCAGGCATAGGTATAATTTTTTTCCAGAGATAATCCATATTCTAAATTAAGTGCTTGACATACTTGAACCCAGATTGAAATCGATTGATTGTCTTGTTATTATTGTTTCTCTTCCACAAATGGGGGGGTGTTCAGAGTTCAGCTCAAGCTGAGATTACAAGCATTATTCTCGATACTATACTGTTAATGAATATATTTATATGTAAAATGTATGATTTTTAGGGTTATAGAACCCGGTCATGCAGCTGCCATTTGTAATCTCAGACAGGTGATTGCAGCATGAGAACTACGGAAATTCGAAAGGTTGACAATGAAACTAAACCGAAACCTTTTTCCGGTTTTAAATATGTACAAAAAGCGTGAGTACTTCCGCAATTCACACAGCTTCCTCAATACACACTTGGTTGTACCTTAAAATGTTTTATAAATATTTTTAACACATTTTATGAAGAACATAAAAGGTGAAATTCTGACATGTTGAGTGAAACCCTAAATATTGAAATTCATTTAAATTGACTCATTTAAAAGTGAATAAAATTTTAAAATAAATTTAAGTTAATCATTTGAATAGTCGATGATCCACACATTAAAACTTTTTTGCAATAAAATAATAAAAAAAATTAAATTGCAACATGAAAATTAATATGAATAAAAAGCGCTTCCACGCAATTGAACTATTCATAAGGAAATATGAGTACTACCCATAGATTTTGATTAATTTATGGTACAGTGTTTGATTGCTTGGCCGGAATCAAGCGGCTCAGCCAATCTCTGCCCACATGCGACCAGATTAAACCAATTTGGAACAGCTTACGTGTAAATGAATACATTGAAATTATTGAAAGGCATAAAAAATATGTTTAAAAACAAACATAAACAATTTATTTGACCAGACGATGTCTACTTAACAAATACGGAAATATTTGCTTAAAGATAAGAAGAATATACAACAAGTACATCGATATTATGTATGGATATATACACATACAATGAGGGCTGGCTATTGATTTTGCTATTGACCAAAACAATTAGCCAGAATATCACGATACACCAATTTGCGCAGAGTCGCGAGTTGCTAGAGAAGCAACAGCAAATGTATGTGAATTCCAATTGTATCAATTATTTGTGTAGTCAAAACTAATGAGAAAAACAAATATTGAAAAATAACCAAAATGAACTGAACAAAGTTTCATCAAATTCCAAGTCTTTGCCACAAATTCAACGAAAGGGCACGTGAGTCACGTGAAAATGTAACAAGATTATGGTGAATGATTTATTCAACTTACCCGACATGAAATGCAAAAGTAATGATGTAATTGGATACAATACTGGACTGTAGGTAATGTCGGGACAATCATAACCCAGCACATTCACAATGCGATCGGCAACAGCGCGTCCCGTGGCTGTCAAATGATACGGCAAACAATGTGTGGCATCCACAAATGCGGGCAACATGATTGGCTTTTCCGACAGCTCTGTGGTGCCAAAGACCTATAAATTAAATATGATTAAATCAATTTCTATATAGCAACGGAATTCAATTGCACTCACCTGATGTACCATCTCCCAGTAGAAGCCATCGAGCATATTTTGCTTGGTCAAATGTTGGCCGCAGAGTGTTGGCCATAATTGTGAGCGAATGGGTGAATTAATTGGCCACGAATTCTCTCTGAGTATACTCTTAACGATGTGTTTTTTGCCCAGTTGCAGCAGCTGTTGAATTTCGGTGTATGAACGCAGAGCTGGCTCTTTGCCTGGAATTGAAAAGAAAAGAAAATTGATTATCAACAAGAGTCAAGAGTTTCTCGATTAGGATAGGTCATGAACTCTAATGCCTAATAATAAATAAAAGAAACATTTTAACTGACGTGCCGCACGAAAGCTCACATTGCAAATCATGCACCAAAGCACTCGTACTTTTAATATATATTTATGTAGTCTACGTGTTATATGTACAATCATATATTATATTAAATTGTTTTGTTAAGTTAACGTTTGTTTGCTGGTCAGTTTCAGTTCAAGTGGCTGCTGATAACTCGGCTAGTTGCTGCTACCAGACCAACGCCACTTAACGCCTTTCCTGACAATGTTGTTCGATAAGAAACAAAAAACCTTTAAAGGCTTGCCCCAAACTAATGCCCTCAAGTTTAAGCATAACAATTGAACTTGCAGCTGGCGGTCAAATAAACTAGTTTTGCTCTAAATAAGTAGCTAAATTTGTCAACTATAACTCAGAAAATTACGCATACGTCAGAGTGGCAAATAAAATACTTAAGTTTGCAATTAATTTGTCTATGTAAATGTGAGTGTTTATTGTATTGTATGATAAGCTTTATTGATAGATGCTTGTTCTACTTATACACACACCGATAGTTGACTTTAAATGGTCTAATGAACTTGCACATGCAATTAAAATTGAATTGAATTGATAACTGAAGTGCAGCATTGACAGTTATCGGCTTAGTTTAAATTATATAGATATTTCTTATCAATGGGCATTCATTTAAAGATAATATGTAATTAAAAATGAATTGCATGTAAACAAAAATTAAACAGTAAATAGATTAAAATTTAAGTACCAACTATTATCAATTTAATTTGCCTTACATTAAATTTTAAGTCCTTATCTATAATTGTGCTCAGCTTTTACAGTTATAAATGTGTTCACTAAGTAATAAATTCAATTAAATGCTAATTAAAATTGAAATTAGTTGAACAAATTTTATGGTAAAAATCATTATGGTATTCAATTAGTTTCTGCTGATGTGAAACTAAATTATTAAATAATGCTAGCCGTTATTGAAATTTAAATACAAATTGTATAAGGATTAAAATCATAAATAATGATAGAATTCAAATTAAAATAAAAGAAAACACAAGTTTCTCTCATCGACTATATAAATTCATTCAATAAAATCTAATACAAAAATAAAAAGATATCACAAGCTTTTGAATGTTTGGTTTAAGTACAGGTATTTTGTGATTAACTACGTAATGCAGAGTCACTTATCAGTGTTGGTCAGCTGCTATTTGGGGTTAAGATGTAGGTTGGGGGAGACTTTGTCAATTGACGCCATCGATGAAGCACAAGACCCGCTCGTGGAGTTATCGATGTGGAGCTGCCATATTGATTAGTTATCGAAAGTGCGGGTAATTGATTGTGCACTGGGTAAACGTTGTCTCATTACGACAACTCGACAGCTGATCGATTTTTGCATGCCAGTTGCTCGTCCGCTTATCACAGTTATCACACGCTGGGTTTATTTGTTATTTGTTGATATTAGATGGCCCCCGGGCCAAACTGATAAGATGTCAAGCCCCAGCGCCAGTCATTAAACAAATTGTTAATTTCAACGAATCAGAACTTTACATTTTATACGGGAATGTAGTTATATCAATAGTTGTACTTTTTACTACGCATTGAAAAATATTATTAATATCATTTAACCAAAATTGACTCGGTTATGAGCATGTGAAAGCTCTGCTGAGAAATATCAAATGACGCGAGAATTTTATACTGATAGATATAAGTGCTATCATGGATAGGGGTAACGAGGGATGTCTACAAAGTGCAAATGCAATAACAATAAAAACTGGTATAATTGACTGTGGCTCGTTTGAATTTCTAGCGTTCGTCTCTGTAATTAATCCCCTGCCTCAGTTCATTTGCATTTGTAGGAGTCTTGCAATAAAATGTTTAAAGAAAAATTCAACAAGATGCACACACATACACACATAAACACACACATACTCGTACATACAATGATGATTTTATAAGGCATTAAATAGTTGTAGATGTGGTAATTTTCCGATCGCCAGTAACAATTTCATTCAATAGTTGTTGGTATATGCATTTTTCTATTCAAATAATTTTCATTTTGTGAAAAAGAAAAAGCTGCTTACAACTGTTTTTAAAATGATTTGCATTATGTGGCTATAAATTTGTAATTGACTATTAAAAAAAGCATTTAGTTTAGTATTTAAAATGCCTTTATAAACATACTATTTTTTTTTTTTTTTAATAAAAATAAATAATTTAGTTAAGCCTGTTTGTACTAATAGCTTAGTATTGAAAATCTTAATCAATGTGTAAAAGTGTTTTATAAATTTGCCATTTAATTATTCATTCAGTTATGTATATAAAATATGAAACTTTTTTGATCAAAAACTTATTAGCTTCCTTATGATAATTTTAAAATATATTTACAGCTCCTGCACGATTTTTAACATTTGTGACGTCAAACTCGCTGCCCTTTTGCAGCTTGAATAGAGTAATTAGCATTATCTGTTTATGCGACTTAGCTAACTAAAAAAACTGTTTTTCGTGAGATACTTAACTACTCTTACTCTTACTGGTAAAAAAGCGCCGACAAATCTATTTCTATTTTTGTTTAATAGGTTAAATTGTTTTATTGTATTGTTTTCTGATCCCAATAAACACTATGAAAGACGCATTAGACTTTTGATAAATATCTCAGTTATTGTAAGATTGTTGTAACTTTTATATTAAGCAAAATTCGATAAAAATTATAAGTATGCTTTGCCGTCGAGAGTTGAGTAAAATATGTAACATTTTATTGAGTTTGCTCTCCAAATTAAATAGATTTTGTTGTGCTTGTTGTTGTTGATTGCTGTTTGCTGCTGTTAATGTTTATGATCTGTGATCTGTGTGGAGTTTATTACCTGGACTAAACTGCCAGCACTGGCATTTGGTTGTTATATCATTCGAGCTGGCCGCTATGAAGAGAGGCAGCTCAAAGAACTTTTCGCACTCGGGATCGACGTAGACGCTGCTCCGTCGACTGCTGAACTGCTCCAAGTCGCGAATGCCCAAAACTTTGCCAACCATTTTTAAGTCGCTTCTTTAGGTTGTTTTTCTTGTTGTTTTTGTCTGTTGTGTTTTACTTGATGTTGTCGTTTTATTTTCTCTCTTTTTTTTGGTTTACTTTGCTTTTTGGCACCGAGTATTTTATTTTTATTTTACTTTATGTCACAGCCACAACAAATACATTTATGTAGATTTTCGGTTGTCTGTTATTTATATTTCGCCGCTTGTTTTTTTTATTGTTTTAATTTATTGCGCTCTGCAATTTGCTTGCCTCGTTTATTCGTCGTGCGAGCGGCGCAGCGCAGCACTTGAATTAAACTTGTAGTACATTCAAATATATCAATTCACATTTTATATTTTTACTGCAATTTTTATTTCATTCTCTTAGCCTTTTGTTTTTGGAAGAATTTCAAAAATGTTATATTAAAATTCAAATTGATTGTCGATTGATTTTTTTTAGTGAGTTGAAAAACATCATTAAAAAATGGTTTCGTGCGTTTTTTTTTTTTTTTTGTCAATCGAAATCAATTCAAATCAAAATCGATTCGATTCGACAAACTCATAAGTCCGTAGGCCTACATACGTCCGATTCGTTTAAATGCGTTCAATGTTCTGATCGGCCGTCAAGTTTATTGCGGGAACGAAACCGAAAGGCACACCAATTGGGGTGGCCAGTCAGCCAGCCAAGAGAGAAAACAAAATCAAGAGAGCGCGACCAGTGTGAGAGAACCAGCATGCAGTCGTGTGTATTTGGAGCGAGCGGCAGAGCGACGCGTCGTGTGATCACTGACTGGCGCGTGCAAGCTTTGCTAAAGCTTGTTTTCTTGCTTCTCTTTGCCTGTGTGGGTGTATTTGTTTTTCTTTGCGATGCACTGCGCTCGCTATTCGTATTCTTTATTATTTGTTTCGTTTAGGTTTTAACTTTTCGTTAGCGCCGACAACGCTAACAGCGACGTCAGCGTCAACAGCTGTTTTCTGTTTTCGTTCTTGCTGCCTGTTGATCGCCCGTTGACAGCTTTAACTCTTAACATGAAAACGAAAGAGTGTGAATGGGAGTGTGAGTGTTAGTAAGAAGGTAAAACTGAGAGAGAACGACCCAAATCTCAGTGTAAATTCTTTTATAAATAGCCCCTGTAAAGTGAGGGAAATTTCGTAAGCTCACGATTTGGCAATGCACATATCGTGCATATGAAATTAAATGCTTGGAAAAGCCACAAAGAATGTTGGTATTCAAAATTCCTGTATACGTTACGTATACGTAACGAGCTCAGGTTGGGAAATGCCTCGATAAAATTTGTTTATGGCCAAGTTTCTATTTTAGACAGCAATTTAAATTTATGAGCCTTTGGCCCGCATTCATTGCCTCAGCTTGCCGGCCCAATAGGTGGCAAGTGGAAAATAGTCAAAATATTTGTGGAAAATTTTTGTGTTAACCTCTGCCTAATACATACCGATTTATTTATGAAGACCACAGCATGATACTGTTTAACAATGGGAAATAAGAAATAATGAAAATGGAATTCATTTTTGAACGCCATATTAGGGAATGCTGAAATTGTCTTTCAAAATGCTGTTAAGTTGAAAAATATTAAGGGAAATTAGGTTCAGCATACAAGTATATGTTTAAATTTAATTTTGAAATTAAACTATTACGTAATAATATAAAGTAATCAAAGTATTTAACAAATTCAGAATAATCAAGACACATTTCATAATATTATATTTTGCTATCCATTCCATAATGTTTTCAACTATTACGATTCATTCAAAAAATTTTTATTTACCTACATGCAGATTTCTTGCTCCATTCATACCCCAAAGAACATCTGTAATGTTTCTGAAAATCTCACGTGATATTTTCTATTTCCTTTGCTGTGAAACGCATTTCAACAACAACGAAAAACATTTTATTTGCCGCTTCCCATTTGTGTTTACCTTTCTTTTTACGCTTTTTAGCATTAGTTGAACGATTCTCATATACACAAATTGATTTTTCACATGTTTCGTCAGTGAAGGTACGTGAAATCTTTTTGCCATTTGTTTACACACTCATTATACATATATGAATGCAAATATATATTTATCGAATATAATGTATATATACCAGTCTGTATGTATAGCATTATATATGTATATTAAAAATAAACAACGCGTGGCCATTGTGAAAATTTGTGTTTTTCATCGTCGCACACAGAATAAGTCAAATGATTAATTAGCCAACCCGTGTTGCAGCAAGAGAATGAAAATATGTATGAAAAATAAAAAAAAAACTTTGGCAATATTCTAAAAATGCTTGAATCAGCTTTTCCTAAAATGTATTCTCGGATGAGTCAAAATTTTGAATTTCGAATGCCAACAATATCTTGCTCAACACCTTTAAATTTCCTAAAGATCATTATTTTTAAAAACGTAGGACGGAATAAATCAAATGTCTTGCAAACACTAATTTCCGTCACGTTTCGCCGACATTTTAATTGGTCAACAACAAGTATAATGTATAACGTATGCGTCATATTAACTTAATAGTAGTATCTAGATAAAGGCTATAAAAAATGAACCTTTGGCATTGTTGCGCCATAACAGAGATGTAATACATACTTTCGTAGGGCCTCGATTTCGTCGTATGCTTTTAGCTATTTAAAATTCATTTAAACAGAAATAAAAGTTCATATTTGCTTAGTAAACTTTCGCTCAATCACTGAAAGGTGTAATGCTCTTAGCTGTTACCAGTTCTTTCTTATCATATATAAGTGCAATAAAGATATTTTCAGTTGAGGGGACTTTTCTGGACTTTTGAAACTATAAAAAAGATTGCTCTAATAAACTGCATACAAAATAATCAAAGTAATTTTTGACTCAAGAGTTTTTTAAATGAGAGTAAATTATTGGCAAAGTTCTATCAAAAAGACTAGAAAAATTATAAATATAAAGTTTTTCATTGGTTGAAATACAAATATTTAAATAATTATGACTTAATAATCGTTGCAACTGATAATCAATTTATTGTAAAAGGAACGCTTTAAAAGTCATAATAAATGGCAAACAATTCCGAGATTAATCGCGGTTATTAAGTTAATTCGCAGTTAATTGAGTACCTATTAAAGATTACTATTTATAATATCAGATATCTTTATAGAACAAAACCATTTCAGTCTCTACTACTTATAATAAGTATGCCGAAATGTGAGATATGGACAAAGATTGTAGTCCAATTTAAGTGTACTAATTCTAATTGACGTAGTTTATTAACCAATTCATGAACAGATTCTAACACACAACTCACGATTTCTTCACAATTATTTGCAAGGTTTGTTAATTGATGGACACATCATGCGCGCCAAAGAATTTATTCGTGATAAATATACCAAAATATAGTTAGAATCTTGTGGCAACGAAAGTCAAAAATGCTCCAAATTACTAATAAATAAGGTAGGAGCTGAAATTCAAATGGAAGAAATCAACATCAAAATGCGAAGTTGCGGGAATTCTTTATAAAAAATAGTTTATAATTTCTAATAATTGTTAAAATTAAATGCCTGTTTTCTTGGTTAATTTTTTGATAAGCTCAAAGCTAAATTTGCACAAAAGCAACGTATGGCATTTACATTTATCCATAAGAATTTCCGAGAACTTTGCGGCATCGAAATAAAATTAATTTGCGCACTTCTATTATAACTGCCACAGAAAATTATTATGGAATAACGCCAATTTAAACATAAATATTTGCCCGAATAGCAATTGCAAAATTATCTTTACACTTCTTCAAAGAATTGCATTTTCCCTGTAATTCCTATATCGTATACAGAAATACATACTTAGGTATATGTATTTCGCATTTACTGACATTTGCATGTCAAGAGAATTGCGAATCAGAAGCAAACTGCAAGATAATTTGCAATTGAAATCAACAACAATAAATGAGAAACAAACAAATAAAATTATTGTGACATGATCTAATGTGCAATTTTTAGTACAACCAAAAGAAAAGCGGAAACAATATAGAAAGGAAAATGCAAAGAAAATTAACAAATTGCGGGGAAACCTTATTCCTCAAGCGCTTGCATGGGAGGTCAGGTAAATTGCAAATGCAGTTTATTAGACCTTTTTCTTTGAGGTGCTTCAACTTGACTGGTTGACGCTTGACGACATTCTCGAAGCTGCCAACTACAACAATTATAATAACAACAATTGCTCATTCACAACAACGACAACAACAAGACAACCGCCGGCAGCAGCTAAATTTAAGTTTGCTACAAACCAAAGAAACCGCAACCCAAAACACGTTCCACCATTTTAATCTTTTTTTCTTCGGTCTTTCCTTTATTCATTTGAATTTTTTTTTAGTTTATTTAATTTTGTTGTTGTTTTATTTTGTTTTGGCAAGATAAACAGAAAATTCGTGTTGCGGTTGTGTCTTGTTTCGTTGATTTTCACAGTGACAAAGTTTGCTAATTGAAACAACGCGTCTTCGAAAATAGATTTAAGCACGCGCTTGAAGCAAACTAATTCCAAGTAATATGCTAAATTTACCTCCAAATTGACAACAGTTAACCCATTAAGTTGGCGACATTTAATTCTATATTTCGCCAAAAAGTGTGCTATAGATTTGACCATGAATAGAGTACAAAGTGCAACTCGAAATAGACCCCAGAATTTATTTTAAATTTGATGTTGAATATAAAAGAAACTTAAAATTATTTAAAAGCTTGTCTTTTGAGCAGCCGAAATTGTAGCTTTTTTGTAATTTACAGTATTTGCACCTAATAACATTCATAACATTAAACATATTTTTAAAATTAATATTTTTATTTAACTGTTAAATAAAATGTTAAGCAATTTCTGTATTTTAACTAACAAATAAAGACGACTCAACCTTCAAAAAACGTAAATATTTGATATGAAAAATTAATAATTTACTTTATCTGTCCATATATCTCAGTCATTCTTTACTTGGATTATAGCAAAATTATTTAAAGAGCTTTATATATACTGAACCATATTTAACCTATACATGAACCGGTTCACAACAGAGCAAAAGGGAGAGCACGCTTTCATGGGAGTTCTCTCACAGCACACTTGGACTATTGCACGATTTTAATCAGTTAATCAATTAAATTATTTACTGCTCTGAATGAGCAATCGTCCCGTTGCATATTTAGCATGTTTCTAAAAATAAATACGCACAATACACATAAACATTCATAAAGAGACAGAGACACAATTCAACGCGCATGAAACTCAATTAATATTCGACTCTGATGGAGTAAAAATTAGCACATTCAATTCCTTTTTTTCTGAGCGTAAACCAAAACCAAGAGCTCATGACAAAAGTTCAGAAAATAAAGCACACATATTCTGCAAAGAATTCTTTCTTTATTTCTGGGTAGTTTTCCATGTGAAAAATTGAATAAGTTCTGATCTGCTCCGAATAATTTGCAAATGCATAATAATTAAATTTGCGTTTTAAGTGGGCGGCTTTTACTGCACAGAAAGACACGAGCAGCTGCCGTGTCAAATTTGTTTAGTATTTAATCAAATATATGATAATATAATAAAAATATCAAATGGACAAATTTAGCAATTGATTAGTTTATTGGCGACTCTTTGAGCCTGGCACAAAACCGTAAAAAAAAGAAATTTTATTAGAGACATGTGCCAACAAATTGAAGTTACTTTTGATCTGGTTCTATTTTATCATGATTTGTGTGAGATGCATTAAAAAATCACAATATTAAATGGGTTCAAAATTAATTAAGGTTATGTTTTTACGTTGTGTTTTCATTTGGTTTGCTGCCAATAAGCGTGCAAGTAATTTGCATATTTAGAATTTTTGTATTTGCCCTAAAGCCACAAAAATAATTTATATCAAGAGGCATTCCAAAGGTAATGAAATAATGCACAGTTTCTGTTGCAAATATATATGAAATTATCAATTCTTTTTAAGATTTTATTTATGTTTATGTTTTATTTTGTTTTTCAACTTTATCAATTTATATCAAGAGGCATTTCAAAGTTCCAAGCTTCAATGAAGTATATTAAAATATTGTAGCTACAAGTTTTAAGAATTTATAAAATATCAAATATTTTGAATTCTAAAGTATCTTTTAGTCAAGAATAAATTAATTTTCATACGATTTACAGCTCAATTATTTTGACTGAGTTGCGTTCTACTTATTAAATATCCATTATATCGATATTTCAGTAAATCATCCACAGCTGCGCTTAATACGCGCCGTATGCGTAATATTTGTAATGTGATTAATTGATTGACTGACTAACTGATCAAATGACGAACTGGCTAGCTGGCTGACCAACTGATTGGAATTGAATGCACGAGACACAGAGACCGACAGTTGAGTTATGGCAAGGTGCGATAATTAACAAGTTGTCATTTTAAGTCCGATTTTGGTTTAATGTGCATTTCGATTGCATTTTTGGAGGCTACAGCACGCACACACAAACACACTCACGCAAAAGTGTGTGTGACTATTTACATAACAAAAACACACACACGAATAGAGTGCGTATGCAATCTAAACATACTTAAAGTAATTTTATACAGCAATCAACTGACACGCGACTCGTTTCGTTAAATGTTCGTTGTGTTGTCAATATGTTGTTCTTATTGTTGTTGTGGCAAATTGACAGTTGAACGGTTGACAACTTTTGGGCAAAAGGCGCGCGTCCCGAGCTTTTGACGACAAACGAAACCGCAACGCCCGAGGGTTGAACTGAAACTGAGCATACGAACGCGATCGCCGCTCAGTCATCAGCCACTTTTTGCCACACAAGTCAAGCAAGAGTTAAATAGAGAGCGAGCGAGAGAGAGAGCGCCAAGCAGAGAGGAGCAGCGTGAGATAGCGAGAGTTACGTTTCCTAACGAACAGGTGCATAGCGTGCGCATCAAATTGTGTTCCCAAAACATAAGAGGAAACGATGATAAAAAGCTCGCAAAAGTTTATTCAATTAGAAAATCAACTCTTCAAATTAGACAAAGAAGCTTTTTGGCAATTTGAGGAGGAGAGAGGGAGAGAGTTCGTTCAACTTCACTTGATTCCGGGGGGCGCGACAGTAATGATGAGCTGAGAGCTGAGTAATATCTTTATACTGCTGCTCATTTTCTTAACAATTATTCTTTAACAATTAACATTGTTGCTCTCTTCCAGCTATCGACAATTCAATGAGCCATAAAAGGAATCGCTGCACATTTTAAATGATATTGGAATTTTTATTTATATAATTTATCGAGTTTATGCGATTGCTGTTTCTTATAATTGTTTATTGAAATGAGCTCTAGTGGCAAAATCGAGTGTGCTTATTAGCCATGGTTAAGTCAACTTTGTTGTCATCATGTGATCTCAGCTTCGATTGTTAAATTATCGTTGTTGTTGCTTCAACTGTTGTTGTTATTGTATTGTGCAATGCGCAGAGAAGTGTGAATCAAATTTGACATTTTCTATAAACCAATGTATCTGATAGCAGTTAACAAAGGTAATAAACTAAGCCAATAAACACTCAAAAACTACAAAAACATTTAAGGAAAATGTGTAACAGCAAAATAAATTAATAAAATATATCTTAAGCAGGGAAAGCATCGAAAAAGAATTCTTTTTACTTAATAAAAGTTTAATAATAAAAGTTTAATTAATAAATTTAAAGACATCATATATTTTTTATTTTAATTATAATAGCTCAGTTTCCATTTATATTAAAGAAAATAATAATATTCACATTTTTGAATTTTTATAATAAAAATTGAATGCCAATAAACAACTAAAATTGCTATTCAGTTTCATTTTTGTTCAATACAAGCCTACAGTAGCGTCCATAATTGTCATACCGGCTATAGTCGGACTCTCTTGCGTACAATTTTGTAGCATGCTTTTAGGCAGTTGATCTAAAAATATTAAAAAAGCATTGCATACACTTGTGCATAAATTGTGCCTGTTACAAATTTATCTAAGTGCAGTTAACATAAGTAAGAGTCTCCTATTTTCACTTGTTAACCGCTGCCATAATATTTAATTAGTATGCGCAATACCATAAATGTAAATGACAAATTAAAGTAAAAAACTAAATAAATAAAAGCATTGCACTTAACGCTGCGATATAATAAAAAAATATACATATGTAGTATTTATTATAAACATTACATCATATTTGCAAAAATAAATGGGGCAGCTGCATTAAAGCAATCGACGCTTTCTCTCTCTCTCTCCCTCTCTGTCTTCTCCTCTCTTCGATCCGCTTCTGCTATGGCTTCCTGTTATCTTAACAAAGCACCAACAGTGTTATCTATTAAGTAAATAAGAGAGCCCAACGAAA
The DNA here is from genome assembly GCF_004354385.1 of Drosophila innubila. Lineage (NCBI taxonomy): Eukaryota > Metazoa > Arthropoda > Insecta > Diptera > Drosophilidae > Drosophila > Drosophila innubila. The sequence goes on along the minus strand of NW_022995372.1, from coordinate 12,639,586 downwards.
GCTGCACAGTAAGAGCTAAAGATAAAGAGAGAGAGAGAGAGAGAGAGAGAGAATCGGAGATGGGTTGGATTTCAAATATCTAGCAATCTTTTGCCGGCTGTAACTAAATTTAAACCTACGTTGTGGTTGCATGTTGTTGTTTTCGTTGTTGTTATTGCTCATTTTTTTATCAACGAGTATTTGACAATCGAAGAGCATGTAAACAAAGCAATTCGAGAGAGAGAGATGTGACGACACTAAATGCTTGACCTCACCTTAGACACACACACACATACAGACACTCAAACACACACAAGCAATGATGTGTAATTACTAATTAGTAGAGACAATAAGATAAAGGAAAAGCGTAGGGAAATGTTTAACACTATTTTTGTTGCAACATTTATCGATTGCTATTTAATGAATGAGCCACTTTTAATGAAGGTCGTTTGCCTCTTTCAGTGCCAACGATATTGGATTGGAAATTTGTAAAGGGTATGGAAATGGAAATGGGAATCAACGCCTCATTGCTATCAATCAATGGTGGCGGCTGGCAAATTTCAACAGCTGTTCCCGTCAAGCACTACAAATATTTATGACTTTCAATTAGACGTGTATTTGATTTTTACGCTTGCGAATTGTTCAAGCGTGTACAACATATAATATAACAAACATTAGCAATAGCTGTTCAATTTCTCAATTGTGATTACATGAGATTTACCACATGTAACTAAGTAAGAAGGAATTGATTCATAAGGTTAATTTAATTCCATACACTAATATGGCTCAAATTTTTATTTTTACCCAAATCGATAAATTTAGTCAAGTTCTCATAGGTATATAATAGAAATAGTATTCAGAATTTGGTATTTGCAAATTGTATTAAATGTATATAAAATCTTTTACAAATGCTTAAACTTGTCTTTCATTTAATTCAGACTTTTAAAAAAAATTTAACTTAAAGCGTTGATAGCTAAAGATCACATGGTTGAATATCTTAAAGCTATCTTAAGTCTAGTCCAAAGCTAAGGCAAAGTTTGGGAAAAAGCAATGAGAATTCTTCGAGAACTCATGAGACGACAGTCGCACGCAAGCTGTCGTGACTTGGCATACAAATACAATACACGCTCGTTTATACACTCACACACTCCCACACAAAACACACACAATGTTGGCAGTTATTATTAATAAATCTACGACGACACACACACACACACACACACACACACACACACACACACACACACACACACACACACACACACACACACACACACACACACACACACACACACACACACACACACACACACACACACTCAACAAGCTCTCTAGATGTTGATTGTTTTATGTGGATGCGGATCAAAGAAACAAAAGCACATAAAAATAAAAAAAAAGAGCGCATATAAAGTGAAGACAGAGGAAGGGACAACAAGTGGGCGTTTCATATCACTAACGGATTTGATCTCTCAACTTTGCTAAAAATGAAAAGAAAAAAAATGGTTGGTGATCTTTAAATAAAGTTCATGTTATGCATATTTGAAATTTGACAGAGCTCATGGAATTGCTTTAATCATTTTAATTGGACTAATCTAATCATAAAGAAAAACAAACAAAATTTTAACTTGAGAGAGCGGGAGAAAACAAAGCATATCCCAGAATAGAGTGAGCATGCAACAAATATTTAGAAGCACTTGCTATACCCTGCTTTTAATCTTTAATCCATTCGAAAGTTATAAAAATGTTCAAGTGTTTTTTTCTGATTTCCAATTCAATTTTATTTTTGCTCTGGTTCATTTGCCAGCGGTCAAAGCGGTCAAATTTTAAAGCAACAAATTTATTGAAAAGAATTTAAAAGCACAACAAAAAGAAACTAAACAAAATGTTTGCTTGAAAAAAAATATAATACATGAGAATGAGAGACAGTAACTTATAAGAAAAGTTACGAATTGCAATCGCCCCCGCAAACATAAATAGACAAATCCTCTTTTAAAAACTCATAACAACTAAAAATAAAAACCAAAACAAACCGTAACCTACCAAATTGGCAAATTCACAAAACAAACTGGTTTCTGCCAGTTACAGAATCATCTTCAATGGATTCCTCACTAGGCATTCGCACACTTTTCGCATATTTTTAGAGGAGGCACGTGCTCAACTGACGTAGCAGTTTCTTTCAAAAGTTTTTACAGAGACAAAGAGAGAGAAAGAGAGAGAGAGAGAGAAATACAGAAAATATTTTTTTCTCGATCTTCGCATTCATTTCATTTCAGATTTATCGATTGACCACGCAGCGCGTGTGGCACTTATGAAATATACATATCTATATATATATACAAATAGCTATAGAGATAGATATAGAATATAAGTTATCATCTGATTTGAAGGAAATTTTAAAAATATTTGCGAAAAACAAAAACAAACACCTATAAAAAATACTTTTCATCGTATTTGGAGAGGTACACAGCATGTCTCAAAAATGTATATTTTATGGTTGTTTTTTCTAATTCTTGTTTTTAATTATGAAAACAACAACATATACGATATAGTACTAAATACCATATAACTTAAGTCTATACATAATTCAAACAAATCTCTCGTCGTTTCGCGTCACAGGAGCAAAAATACTTTCGTTGTGTTTTGCGTAAGCAAAAATTGTGCTTGGCAAAAACAAATAAATATCAAATGTTAAGCTCATAAAGATGATGTTGAATATTAGTATATATCCGATAATGCATATACAGTAATATATATATTTGTATATATAATTGATGTTATAGAGATGGCACGCGGCCATTGACAAGCTCTTTGACATATTTTTGCAGATACAGTAGAAGTTAAAATAGGAATAATAATTTATTTGGATTGAATATAGAAATAGTTTTTGGAAAGTGTTTTTAGATTCGTCAAATTTTTTGTCTTTAACAAAAGTGCGTAGATAAATCATATTAATCATATGCGATGATTAAATGCAGCAACTCACAAAAAACTTTTAATTTTCGTATCTTAAATTCGAGTTCAAAACATAAAAAGTACAAAATGCTGACTAATTGGTTATATCTATATTATTTTTCATTTGTCAAGGATAGGTTCTAGAAAACTATAAATAGAAAACTACAGTTAATCCATTTTTGTTTAGTGAAAGAATTTTAGTTATAATTTCCTTAGCATTTTACATTCAATTTTTATCAGAATGCAAATACGAATTATCAACTTAAGGATAAACGTGAAAAATGAAAAAATAATATAGTGTGGAGAATGGCAGAAAAGTAGAATTTATTTTTAAACAATTTAATTGGCAGTTCGCCAGCTGCCATAAAAACGTGAATCGTTTTTGTTTTTCTTTAAGCAACAATCAACAGAAAAACAACAACACTAAGAGCTACAATAAATATAATGAAAAATTCTTTAGCTTTATGTCAAAAATATATATTTGTATTAAAGCGATATTGCAATCGGATTTTCCCAAAACAATTTCGCATGTGTCGCATAGAAAAAAAATTTCGTCAAATGATAATTGTGCCAATAGAAGTCCCGAATCGAGCCAAAAAACAAATACACTATGCTCACACGGACAGTTTATATCCGTATGTGCAAGGCCTGTTTACAATATATGCGTTTGTATATATAGAGAGAATGAAATTGAATTCAAAATCAAAATCAAGGCCAATGCCGTCAACGACTGAGAGGAGCCTCCACTAATGGATTGGATTGGCCGCACAATTGCATTTCGAACTGCAATTGGCATTAATGCAAATTGGCATCTTGACAAAATATGAGTGGGAGATGGGCTCTAAAATACAATATATGTGTATACATTATGCATATATGTATATGGACAGCTAATCTGAGCTATTATTAAACTACTCTCGTTGGACGTGGCTCTTCAAATATTGTGCAAATGTAAAATTTAATTGCCTTTGATGTGCCATAAAAATGAATTGATTTTTGGCTTTTTCCATTTCATAAAAATTATCGCGAATACAAAATTGATTTTCATATATTTGCGACAGTGGAAAAATTATTGGAAATACACAGATTGATTTCTTTTTCCTTTGTATTTTTACTCACTTAAATTTTCTGAAAGTTTTCTAAGACAATTTTATTTTAATAGATTTTGATTTATATCTGTTTTTTTTTTTTGTGTAGTTTTCTATTTTCTATTTATCTCCAACTTCTTTTTATTTGTTGTGTTGCTTACTTAAAAATGTAGGTCAATGAGTTGTATAACCTTCATTATCAGCTCATATTTAATTTCTATTGATAAGTTGTGATTGCTGATTGCGCTACCAGACCAACGGCAAAATTCTTTAATATTTATTTGGCGGCCCTTTTCAAAAGGCAAATACCACAAAAAAAAAATGAGTCAGCAAAGTGCAAAATTTCATAATATACGTGTATATATATGTATAAATATTCACATATAGAGTATATGTAAATTGCAATTTGCATTTTTCAATACAAGCGCAATATCAACGAAATTCCATGGCTCATCGAAAATAAAACCGAATTGAATAACCCAAAGATCAACTGAGCGTAGCCCAAAATCAAAACAAAAACAGAATTAAAAACTTTTAACATTCCCAGTAAAAGGGTCAAATTATTCAATCAACCAAAAAATAAAAGGCAATAAATTTAGTATTAAGCATATGCTCAATCAAATTGCAAAATGTTGGCACTTTCAATAAATGAGAAAACTAAAAAATTTAAGAAGCAGATACAGAACAACTTAAGATAGTCGTGTAAATAAGTATTTAATGGGTACTCGTATATCAAATATTTTTCAACAAGCATTTAATTTAGCTTTGACAACATAACATATATATGTTTTAAAATATATGGTTTATTGATTATTACCATAAATGTTAGAGTGTGTTGAAATATAAAAAGAGAGTTGACTTTTACGATCCATTATTTAAAATAAAAATCATAAACATAGTTTCTATTTCAATTTCCTACAGGTCATCTTATAGTCCAGCTTATTCATTAAATTCATTTGTAATTCTCGATTGCCAATTCGATTGAATAATGTTTTGATGGTTATGTTTACCAAAAGTTGTTAACATAATTTGACATGAAGCCTTCGAGCGATTTTCTCATTTTTTCTCATACCCTTTAACACTTAAAATGAGTGCGGTATGCTAAACTTGCATACCAGCTGTTTATATTGTGAGAGTTATCGATTGGCCTAACTACAGGGTATCTGCTAGTCCTACATTATTTTCACTTCTTTTCGTTTTTGCTTGCGTGTTATAATGGCAAGAAAAAAATCATATAAAATAACAGATTGATATAAGAAAAAAGCAAAAGCAAGTGTGGAATACATCGTACATTAAATCCAGTCAAACCGTTCGGGCCAGGCCAATTGGCCGGTTCGGTCACTTTTTAGGGGGCAATGTGGAAGCAGTTGGCCCGGCCCGAACAGACGGTACAGCCGTATTAGCCGTAATTATTACAAATGCCTATATTTTATTTATTTTGCTATACGAAATTGTTTTGTGCGTTTGCTGCTTGTTTTCTGTTTCTTGCGCTGTTTATTGATTAATGTATTTTTGTCGGCGGCAAAGCACAAACAAATAATATTTCATACAATACATAATGCAGCATTTAGAAAACACGAGTTCCCATTAAATTCTAAATAAAAAGATATCTATAATAGCTATTGAGATCACATGCCTCATTTCTTGTGCAGAGTAGTTAAAGATCGAAAATTCGTCTGTTTTTTTTACACTCTTTGCAAATGGAGCTCATTAGAATTTGAACTTGTTGCTACTCGTATTTATTTTATCAGAATTTATGCGCCTTTTCTTCACTTTTATAATGCATCTATATATCATTTTTGTTTATTTGCTTCAATCCTTAGGTGTTTGTTTATTCTAAAGGCTCAAATTATGACCGGAAAGTGTAGATACCACAAATAGCTTTAAATTGTAAATATTACATTTAAAAAGTCAAATATAAAATATTCTTTCATCGAACAAGAAAGTTGTACATATTATAAATTATTTAAAAGCATTCATACAACTCACCTGTTGGCTTTGGTAGATTGTAAAAATCGAGTGTTTTAATCTCCGATGTTTCCACATGTGGCGCGAATCCTTCATATAAATCACTCTCCTCCACAATGCCGCTCAACTTATCGGCCTGGGCCGACGTATCCGCACGATGATAGGGCATTTTCTTTGCCAGTTTTACTTTCTTTGTAAAATCCGTTGTCGCTTTGTTTTTTTTATTGAGCAAATGCTATGCTCAGTTTTAATCCTTAATTCTTAGAATTGTAGTTGCTATTCAAAATTTGAATTACTTGTGCGCAGTTTTAACCAAGGTATGATATAGTTATAGTTAATGTGACTAGATCAACTAATTTGTTTAGTTTGTAATTTCTTCTTGTTATTTTTCTTGGCTATGCAAAACTTATGGAGACAGAAACACTCCAATACGATGATGCCGCGCGGAATTCATTATAATGAACGATTTAAAACAAATTCTGCGATAGCATAGTGCTGAACGAAATGAAGTCTAACGCTCAAATGTCTGAAAAAAATAAAGAGAGATACAAGATTATTAGTATACGATAAAAAGTTTTTAAGCCCAAAAAATGTTCAAACAATTTTACTGATATACAAACAGTAGGTAAAAAGAGAACTTATCAAATAGAACAGATAACTCATTTTGTCTTTATTATACTTTCCAATGTTTGGCATTCCAAGTTATCGAACATAAACAAAATCTGTATAATACAATCAACAACAATCAATCAAATAAACCGATATACACATTTTACAGATATAAGTTGTTGAGCATGTTATTGCAGATATATAGTCCTTGTCACTCACACCCTCACAAAGATCAGAATTCAAGAATTGGTTCAATGACACACAAGTGAAAACAACAACTCGCTGAACATTTCATTTCATTTTGGGCCAACAACAAGAAGAACAACAAGAGAACACAAAATTTATTTCAGATTGTAGACAAGACAGGCACAATGCATAAGGCGCCTCAGTACCATAAAATACATGAAACGGCAGCAATAAAAACTCAACCGGACAGTGAGTTAAATGTGCTATATATAAATACACAACGAAAATACTTATGAGGCTCCCAAATGTCGCCCTCATCTTTGCCAATTGTCGACTCACATCTCAAGGGTGAGGGTGGTCACGGTCACAACAGCAACCAGTTCTGAGATTCCCATTCTGACGCTGATTCCTCCAATCTGATTTCAATTACAATTTCGATGTTTCATCTAAAATCCAAAACCGGCACAAATATATCTGTATTGGTAATTAAAAACAAAAACGTAAAGTATATGGCTGCAAATACAAATCATTAAAAGACATATATAAAAATAAATGTCAGCTAATACATATTTATTTAAGGACTTGCAAAAATTCTTTAGACATATTCAAAACACTACTGAGAAAATTTTAAAATTTATTCAAGATTTTTGAAAAACTCTAAAAGCATAGTAACAAGTTTTTTACTTAATTGTTTGATAATTTGATCTACTTTATGAGTTTCCATATTAATTACTTTTTTCAATAATAGATGCGTTTTAATTGAAACTAAATACTACGACATACACGACGTATGCTTAATAAGCTTAATATTAGGCTTAAGAGGTCGCTCATAAAATAAATTATAATAAATAACAAATAATATTAAAATATGTTTCAAATGCATTAAACAAAATATATGCATAGTCAACTGGCTTATGCAAAAAACAAACACATTCATCTACACACTGCGTATACTTAATATTCAGATGCAGTGCCGAAACTTGCCGGCTAAATGGCAACCATAATCCGCACACGCCAGACTAAAAGTCCATCAATATAGTTTTTAAATATTTTTCCGTATTTCGATTCTGCATTCTTCTCGACGCGCATAATTTTGGTCGAGTGCTTTCGTTTCATCGCCTGTGCCGTAATTCGCATGTTAAATAGCTCCCCTCATTCCACTCGCTACTGTTGGTAAGTAAAAACAAAAGCTAAATGCGAAAATTGAATTGCAAATTTCAATTGAAATTCTGCGCACGTATCAAAAAACCAAACGAGCAACAACAACAAAAATACGAGATCAACAACAACAACATCTTTCAATTTCATTTGACACTTTTAATGATTTCGCTTGTCAGCAACAACATTTAACTGAAAGGGGAACGTTGGGGGGAGCTCACATTGACTGACTAGACAGACGGGTCTGATAAATAGATCGTTGCGTTCGACGGACTTGTCAGAGGTGTTAAATGCTTAGAATGTGAGAGACAGCTGCCTGCCAATTCAACTTGCAACTTATCAAGGAACTGAAACGATATCAAAACCCAAAACAGGGTTGCACAAAACAAAACAAAAACTTTTGAAATTACTTACATCATGACAGCATTCTGTGCAGAGATTCAAGCTCAGCTTAGTTTTTATTTTAATAAGGTAAAGTACATTTGGGGTAAAATACTTGAATATTTCTCGAAGTGAAATCATAGGGGATATACACTGCGAATTTTCAGCTTGCCATTGTTATCAAATAACATTTTCGACAACAATAAAATAAGTCTATAGAGAACTTCAAAAGATATATATTTTATAGTTTTCAGAAAGACAAATGACATAATTATTGCTCTAGAAAAAATTCTGTGCTGTTACTTAGTCAGACATTGTGTTTGTACCTGCCGGAAGTTGGGTCATAGCCTCAATATCAAACTTATAAGCCAACAAAACTGACGATCCCCATTCAAGTTTAATTGTTATACTACAGTAGCCTCATTAGGGGCTTTCATAGGCGCATTTTACATTTAAGTATGTATTTAGTTTACTTTGAATTCATGTGCAAATTTCATATGTATGTCAATATTATGATAGTTTTACATTTCAAGGTGCCTCAATTTATCAACAAGTATTAGGTGTACTATAAAGTTATTAATAAACGTTCAAATAACAAACGTTTTATTTGTTTATTATTGAATGTCTTGTGAGACATTTGTTGACTTTTGATGCGTGTGCAATTGGCAATCATTCGTTTATCGTTATCTATTCTCTGGCAAATGTTGAAGCTAATTTAAGCTAATTAAATCAAATCAAATCAAGTCAAATGAAATCACAGTGTGCACAGAGTCAGCCAAGCAACATTTAAACGTTTGTCGCAAGTCAATTGAATTCAATTGGACAACAAAAAATTGTTGTTTTTACATCATTTGATTACCCGCCCTCAAGAGAACCCACAACACAGCACAACACTGCATAACACACAACACATAGCACAACATGGTGCGGCTAATTAAAACGTTTATGCAAATTAGCTGACACGGGATGTCATGTCGCATTGGAGGTCAGTTTATCTATCTATCTCTATTTTCCTCTCTCTTTTTAAATATCTAACTATTACTATCTCTCTCATTGCGACAGCTGCGCAGATTAAACATGGCGGCTGCCGCTGGCCAAGTGTCAGTGTTAAGTTGTTCACTGACCGCAGCATCGACAACTCAATTGTAAGCATAAAAACAGTAAAATTAGGGTATGATAGACAATATAAATAGTCAAACTGTAACAACAGTTAAATCTCTATAGATTTCTCATTTACATTTTTTGGGTAACTTCTAATCAAGCAACTGGCATATTTTGACTTGTTCTAAACATAAATATTTAGCACGATGTAGCTTTGACCTTTGCCTCCTATTATTTACATTTCCTAGGGTAACTTCTAGTCGAGCAATCAACATACTCTTTTACATTTTGCAGTTTGCAAATTTATAAGCAAGCGCCAAATGTTTGTGCTAATACAAAGCACATTCGGTCTAATCACTAGACAAATGAAGAAATACACATAACTCAAGCTCGCTTACACAAGCTGCCTGCTATGCAACGCGTTTGCTGTTCACCCACGCGAGTGACGTAAGTGTAACATGGCATAACCCAAAGATGAATGGAAATTTTACTCGACTTGCAGTTGTCTAAACAATTTTTACGTCATTTTGTGAATTGCACTTCTCGCTTAAGGAAAACTTTCCATTGTTTTCCTGTGCTATGAAAAGTTATAATTGTTATTAGACTGACGTTGCGTCGACGCCGTTTTCATATCAAAGTGCATCCACTGCATGTTTGCACAGGACACACCTAATCTAATCAGAATCTGAGTGGTCAGCAAGTGAAGCGTAAATTTCATATAACCAATATAAAGTATACGTACATAGAAGAAAATATTTAAGCAAGTAGATTCACTCGATAGTATATTAATTAAAGACCATCAATAAGAATATTAAGATAGATTCCTAACTTTTAAACAAAGAATCAAGCCGAAACCAATAAAGGTTTAGGTTTCGGTTCCGGTACGTTCCTAAGCAACTATTTCGGTAAAAGGTTCTATTTCAGTTTTCTTCTTTCGGTTTCGGTATCAGTACTGGTTACTAACGGTACACCAAATCAATTCGAAAACATTTTAAAATGATAAAATGTCGCTTTATAGTAATTATTACATCGGAGTAAATATCTCGATCTAGAGGAATACAATTTTTTGTACGAATTTAATACATTTTGAATGCCGAATAAATTTAGACCAAACCATGATCAAAATGACATTCCGCTTAAAAATCGGTAAAGTTTTGACAATGTTATGATAGTTCCAAGTTAGTCACACCCTTGACCTAGCAACTTTCAAGTCAAAATAGTTCTTAATTTTAACATGAATTGTTAAAAGAAAATGAAAGGCCTCAGAATCAAGTTTAAAGTTTCGTTTTATACTAATTACGATATAAGGAGTTGATTAAAAGTAAAAACTTAAAATATAAAATTTTTAATTTTCGATATTTCAAAGGGGGGACCCTTACCATTAACGTGGAACCATGGCTATGATGGTCGAACAATAATAAAATTTTCTAAATGCAAAAAATAAATGCAGTATGAATAAAGAGACCGAATCATGATCAAAATCGGGTCAGTTTTCTTTAAATTATAACAGTTGGAGGTTATAATTTTTCAGTTATAACTTTGACCTAGCAACTTTACCACAACTGTACCGGTACAAGCGTTTCGGTTTTCGGTTCTTAAAAGAGAATTAATTTCAGTTACAGCTTCGGTTAACGGTTCCGATACCGGCTACGGTGGTTTTCCCTGCTTTTAACAAAGCAGTAGTAATCAAATATATTAAAAATCGGAAACATTAATAGTTTATATTATTCTATATGTTAAATTTAAATAAGTTAATACATGCTAATATCGATAATATATTGTCTTTAGAAGGTTCATTTAGGTTAGGCGAACCTTCTTCAGGCTCAGTTGACATAAAATGTACTCAGAGAAGTCTTAAAATTAATAATAAAAGTATTTTAAAAATTTGTTAAGGCCATCACTAGCGACATTTAAAATTATCAGTAATTTTGTTGATAAGGTCAATTAGTCTTTACTTGAAAATACTCTTGATGTAAAAACTAATTACATTAGTAGTTAATTGTGTTATTGCCCAGGTTTATCAAAAATTCCCATCGTAAACACCTTTCAAGCCATATTTAATTATAGTTGAGTTGCCAAATAGGTCACTAAACTGAACCGTCTATACGTTTTATGACTTTTAGACACACTTGGGCTAAATTTGCATAGGATTTTATGTTTAAGGTATAATGTTTTGAGGGCCTTGCCTACCGTTTAGAGTAAGTGTGCTACAGAACTAAACTAGGCTAAGTACCTGGCAGCTGTCACTTTTCACAACCCTCTCCGGCTGCGAGTGCACTGACTTGGCCATGCCCACCCACGCGAATCTCCAGGGACATAATAAAAAAGGCAAGAAAACGAAGAAGAAATTTAGAAATTGTGTCAATTTAGAAACAGGCAAAATAAAAGTATACAAAAATATGAATCATGTCATCGTATGCTTTAAGTAAGACCTTAAAGTACATACAGTATGTCAAGTAAATGTGTTGACAAAGATAATATTCAAATATTTAATGCAAAATAAAGAAAATTCTTTTTGATTTGGTTGCCAATAATTTTCAGTACCAATTACAAAATAAATTCTAATATTCCTTATGTTTTGCAAAATACAATTAAGTATCGACATTTTTTTTTTTTGTTAAAAGTGTTATTTGACAAACTGTACATACAAAACAGTCACTGAATGTGGGCCAACAGAAAGCATATTGAGAGTGTCGCGCTCCATGAAGGGGGGTGTAATGTATATGTGCGTGTGTGGGTGCGACAGATGGAAAGGACACTTTGCGTCAGCAGCATAGCAAATAGAATTACGTAGTGAGAGAGCAAAAGGGAGTGAAAGAGAGAGAGAGAGAGCAAAGTGATGGTGGAGTGTACGCAGTGTGGGCGAGGTTGTATTTAAGAGAGCAAGTTGTGGAGAGTGAGCGCAGGTTGGAGTGTGGAGAGTGAGCGCATTGTAAGGTTGAGTAAATCAATGAATGAACTCATCCAACATACGCGTGTGCGAGCGAGACAGATAGTGGGCGACAAGTTGCTGAATCAATTTATGCTCCCATCGCCGCCGTAGTTGCTGTCGTTGGGGAGAGGCAGAGGGCAATCAAAGGACACGCACAAGCGGCGCCAAGGAAATCAACTTGTCAACTTTGGCAAGGGCAGTCACAGACAGACAAAAGTTTATTTCAGCCAAGTCGAAACAATTAAATTGGAGCCAAAATTCCAACACCAAAATAGACCCCTAACCCTACACCTAGCATAGCACAGTCCAAAGGACACAGCGAGCCTTCAGGCTTGACCTAATTTTACGAGCTACCTGTTTTCCTTCCCCGCTCGCTGGCCAACAAATTGGCCAAGTTTTGTGGCAGACGCTGCGTCGGTAAAAATGCCAACATCCAAGGTTTTTTTTTTCAATTTAGTTTTTTTTTTTTTGGCAACACAAAAGGAAAACCTGTATACTGCACTTGCCGCAACAACAACAGCGACATCAACAATGAGTAGAGGAGGGTCATTGAACCATGGCACATAAAAAACAAAACTGCAACTGCAGCAGCAACAACAGTGGCAACAATTTTTTATTTTTTTACTTTTTGTATTTCATAATAATTACATACACGACGGCATAAGCGCAATGTAAGCGCACTCTTGGCTAGAAAAATCACGTGCATTGGCCCAGGCACAGTTATTTTTGCGGGCCTCAACTCTTCTGCTTCTTCTTGCCACGCTACGAAAAGAAAAGCAAGAAAACTAACATAGCATAGCGAGAAGCAAAAAGCGATTGCCAGAAACAAAAGTAGGAGGAATACACAATCGACTGAGAAAGACCCTGTACATATGCAGCAAAACGGAAGTTTTGCACTAACATCTGATTTTATATCACGATTATAATAATATTTTTCAAAACTCAAAGCTCAAGTTTTAAAATGGATCTTGTAAAAAATTCACGAAAACAAATAACAAAATAGTTAAATCAACTTTACTTTGATATAGAAAAGCCTACAAAAAAGTTTGGTGTTTCGAGCTCTTATAATCTCTGAGATCTAGGTAACCATACAGACTAATTGGACCCTTTGTACTTTTTAAGTACAGGGTCCGAAAAGAGAAAAAAATTAAATAATGTTGCATGTGGGAAATAAAGAAATGAAGCGGCAGCCAGTTTGCCAAACAAAGGCAGCGGCAACCGATTCAACATTGAAGCGAGTTCGCTTCACTTTTCAGCCTTTGAACACCCAACAAATCTTATGTAAGTGCAGCACATTTTCTTGAAATTTTTTTTATTTTCTTTCCAATTTTCTTTTGCTCAGCTTTGTAAAAAAAAAGTTTTATTCGATTGTTGGCAAAATGCAGCGACAGCGTGTATAGAGAATTATTCTCTCATATGGGAAACAAGGGGAGCGAAACAACATGAATCATCGCAATCGTTGAGTGTCGGTCTCTTTCTACTCTTTTACTTCTCTTCTTTCCGTTATTTGTGGTCAACATGGCGTATGAAGGAGCTGAGTAACAATTATCGTTACGCATACGTCATGTTGGCACAGCATTTTTCAACATTACTCGCATTTAACGATGCATGTTGAACATTTCGTTTACCTAATCGACAAAATATGTACTAACAAGTTAAAAGTAATGAAGTTTACTTGCAACTTAAAACTTTAATGAAAGCTTAAGGAAAAATTGCTTAAATCTGAAATATTATTTCCGAAATAGTTTTATTAAGAGTATTTGAGTAAATCAAAGAAAACTGACTCTAAAATTACGTGTATTTTACACTTTTATATAAAATTTCTGTTGTAGTTCATAATAATATTTTACACATTATATTATCCTCCATGGTTACAAATTTGTTTAATTTAAAATTTAAGTTTATAAAGTGAAATAAATATTAAATTTGTCATGCTAAAAATTTTTGATCAATAGCTTTAACTCCGAATATTATTGCAATCATTAAACGCATAAAAGCACTTGAATTTTGTTTCCATATGTTAATAACTTAATTAATAAAGCCAAAGCGACAAAATTATAACGTCTGTCGTCTAATTGCATGCTACTGGAATTCTCGACACTTGCTAATCAAACGAAAATATGTTAAGTGCACTTATTTTAAGGCCATTTGCGGAATGGTCAATGAAATCTTAATAGCAACTTTAGTGGCAATAGCTGTACCTAAATTGCAGCTAATTACAGACACTTACGGCATTTTATGGTTGGCCCCATATGTTGCCACACTTAGAAAACTAATGGGCCCGAAAATATGAAATTGATGACCAACTAAAAACGGCAAATAAATGAAACGGAGCGACGATATTGTTACAAAGAGACGAAGGGAGAACTAGAGATTAAGAGTATATGCTGTGTACAATATGATGTAAAGTGTAGCGGCCCATATCGAAGGGATGGGGGAACTTGAGGGGTCTGCTTGGGACTCTTGCTCGTCTGGGGATCTCGTCAAGGCCAGCGGCAAACAGCAGGGTTGCCTGTTGCAACTTATTTACATTGCAACACAGACAGGGGCAGAGACGAGAAATAATAACAACAAAACAGAATGACCAAGTGTTCGTTTGTTTAAATAAATGTTCAGACAGTCAGAGAAATATAGCCATAAATGTCGATGTGGCGCAAAACTTATAAAATACTTGCATCTAAACACAGAACGCAATTGCTGATATTGTCTTTGCAACCTGTGTGTGGATATATGTATTTTTTATTTAAAAATTTTAATTTATGGCAAAGATGAGGTTGAAAATTACTTTAATCGAACAAATGCTGAAAAGAATCATAGTATGAAAGTACATAAACAAAAATACTATAAAATTTGCGATTGGACATAATTCGGATAATATATACTATATCGCCCGGGCAAAAAATTGGCAATTGGTAACATGGTAAGCATCTTAGACTTATCCTGGCATTCAAAGCGACGAGGGTAAGAACGGATTAACAATCTGTGTCTATCTTTTAATTATTAGTCGTATTCTAGAGATTTGAAGGTGATAACTTCTTGGATTTTTTAAAATATTGTGTGTATTTACGGTTTTTTCGAGCGTCTAAGCTATTAAAGATAAGTATGGTTGATTATAAGTAAACTGTGTATATCGTATAAATTCATAATCTACTACATAGTTGGGTATAAGAACTTTACCGGGTATAAAACGGATAAAAGTATACTTTTTTGCACTTTTTTTTAGCAGAAATAGGTGTTTAGATCGTAAATGTACTTGAAAATGACACTCAATAACTTTAAACGATGACGGATAACGTAAAAGGAACAACAAACATGTTGCTAATCTATACAGCTTATCAGGCTTTCCCCATGGTAGAAATAGCTGTTTATATAATATAGATGACAAGTATAAAGAATTGCTGTGACAAAAATGCTAACAAGTTTTAAAATGTATCTTGAAAACGCTCGTCGATGGCAACAAAATATGCAAAAGAGACGAGAATATAGATTGATAAGATAGACTCGTACTACTTATGAACGAGACGAGTACAAATACTAGGCTTTCGTTGAGGTAGTTGGTAAATTCAACGCCGTTGGTTTGCACCCAAAAATTAATATAGAATACAAAATATGCTGATAAGAAACATTAAGAGACTGAGTCTCTAGGGTTTTTGCTGTCTTTCTCTGTTTCTCAGTCTGTTCATTTTGGTCACATTGATAAGCTATGTTAAATAACATGGGGAACGACTCTGTCACGAGTCGTTCTCGTTCTCGTTGTCGTTGCCGCTATCAAGCGCATAAACCAGCTGAGCATTTGACTATTTTTAGTAACCCAAAGTTGCTGACATTGGCTGTAAATCTTGGCAATGGCAGCACTCAATGTAAAAAGGGGGCGGGGCGAGAGAATATTGCGAGATTACAGGCACGTCATCATGAGACACCTCACGGGAATTTGTTACTTTGTTATTCCATCTGCTTATTTTTTATTTTTATGACTGCAGCCCATAACTTCATCATCCCCATCAATCAGCAACAGTTGCGGATTCAATCGCTCTTCGATTGGAATTTTGTCATATTTTATTTTTTGCAATCGATTGACTGTGAAATTTCAAGATTTAGCTAAGGGGGGAAAACCGGTCCGATGTCATCATGATTTCATTTTGTACGTACTTATGCCTGCCATATTTTTTTATATTACGGCCAACTGTGTGTGTTGCCAAAATGTGTAAAAATCGTATAGCAGACAAAAATAAAGCGCTGACTACAGATGTGAGCGTGTAACACGAAAATCTTTAAAGTCAAATACTTAGACCACCTGAAAAACTCTACCCTTTTTTAATAATTAATATTTATTTTATGTTACGAAGATCATTACAGTTTAGATTTATTGTTATTATTCGTGAATATTTCAATTATTAACGACACTTTTAATACACTATGAAGAATATGTTAAGTTTATAATGAAAATGCTTAAAAATAGATATAGCTTTTATCCGAACTCTAACCATTATAGATTTATTGATAATATTTTCATGTATTACTTATCACTAATAAATCTAAAGATAAGAGTGCTTTTTCCAACATATTAAGAAGTTTTTACAGTTTGTTAATAATCATCATCCACAAACGATTTATTCATGAATATTTCTACCTTTGAGTTACCAACTTTTTTAGTCACGCGCTCATCTCTAGTGCTGACTCAGCTGACACAAGTTGGCTTGTACAATTGTTCTACACTTGTTTGGCATTCCAGCGAACTTCAATGATATTCGAGAGCTCAAAGCCTCAGCTGAGCGCGAGACTTCGTGCAAACTGAAACTCACTGCACCATCACGTGCTTTCAAATATACGAGTAGTCGACTTATCGCCCCGTTTCGACTTTGCAAATCGCCTCTGTAGTATTTATTTTATATTTTTCGTTTTTCATTTTATATTTGTATTTTTGTAAACAATGGGAAGGTTTGTTTCTAAATATTTATGGTGTCGGCTATTAGACAATACCATTTCAGGTTGCGCACGAGTTACGTTTCGGCCAAAGATACTTTTTTTTTGCTACAGAGTTCATTAGTTTCGAGTGGGTGTTGTTTTTTAATATGTATTTGTAATTGTTTACAATTGCACAGTGTACACTGACCAACTGCTTAATATAGCTTCTGTATTGTGCGATCACGTTCCCCAAATGCTTTGAGACATGCGTATAAAAACTTGTTAATTTCACAAGCACGTAAAAAGATCATTGCACGATTTGCGTCATTATCGCATGAAATGCAACAGTTCAGGAGGAGGATATGCGGAGTAATTATAAAAATCGAAAGACAGGAAAATGGAACCGATCTACGAAATATTCGTCTAAAGAAAATATTGTGGATAACAACGAATAGCCGAATTGAATGCATGTTAAATAAACATACCTAAATCACAAGTGTCAAATTATTTGTTTGCATACTATCCGTCTGATGAAATTGTAGTGCAAACCAGTGGATAATAATACTTGTTAGCTGAATAAGTTTTAGCTTTATGAAACGTAAAGGTAAAAAGCACATAAAAAATTGATCGGATAACAACGGATAATAAGCAACAATAATCAAGTAAACGGTTAATCTCTTATGAAAAACAAAAAAATTGTTCAGATATGAATATAATTTAAATAAGAAAAAAAGCTGTCGGATAACAATGATCATTTGAAATTATACAAGTATCAAATACATATTATGTTCAGATATGAAAGAATTTAAGACATAATTTACATTTGGTACATGAGTTCAGCTAGACTGATTGTTTTTATAATATCGTTATCGGGATTGTCAAAAAAAAGTCGAAAACGAACAGTACCAAGTAAAATATTTAATTTATAACTAAGCCTACTGTTTAGACTTGAAAACAAAGCAGGAAACATTATTTACAATATAGACAAACGATTGCTTAAATTATGTTCCAAAAACTATTTGATTACGTCACATGCTGTGGAGTCTAAAGCTTAGACTCTAGACCTTACCCAAAGTCATGTATATATTGCAAAATATTTGCACGTGCACAAATTCTAAAAATGCTCGGCTAATTGTTGGGGTATTGTTATTTTCGTTTTAGTTTTGCTAAGAAACCAAAACTAATTAATTAGTAGGCATATGTGACCGTTGGCCGCACACAGATGTGAACGTGACATTTACAGCTGCCTCAAGTCTCCAGCCTCAGTCCCAACACGAGAACGAGTCTGAGTAGCAATCGCAATCATAAGACGACAAACAAATCTTTTTAAATTATGAAGAGGCGTGCGAAAAATTCCTCAACTAAAAGACGCCCACGCAACTGGGACAAAAAATTGTTCGAGAATAAATTGAATTAGCGAAGTAGCTCATGATCCCATAGGGGATACATGTATTGAAAGCGCGTCAAATTTGCAAAAGAAAATAAACAGAAAAGGAAGAGAGAGAACCGGAGAGAAGGCAAAACAATGATGGGCTTCTGAAAACAAAGTAAAGCCCAAGAATTTGCTAAGCAAAGTAAAATTCTAAGCTGGGCCTGGTCCTCCTCTTTGTTCAATTCTGGTGTTCAATTCAATTAAGCATTGGCTTATGGATTTGAACGGTGGTTCAAAGGAGAAAGAGAAGAGAGGGAACTTCTTTTGTATGTAATTCACATTATTCAAATAATGTATAATATAATAAATGCCTGTATGAAAAATACAATGGGCAGAAACAAGTAAACTACGCGCCATTGTCATCAACTCGAGTTGTTAAAGCCGCTGGCTCGTTTACCTCGAGAGAAGGAGAGAGAGAGAGAAAGAGAAGGAGAGAAATACAATGAGAGAGACAAGAGCTAGGGGCATTGGGGACCCTGGCTGTTGCTTTTGCTTTCGTGCAGTGAGGCCGGATGTTTTTATGGAATCGAGCGCTTCACTATGCGAACTGAACTTATCTCAATGAAGAGTGACAACGGCAAATGAAGGAACGTCTCTCGTTGATATCGTTTGCTTTAGCTTAATACGGAATATGTCGCAACGGATAATCGCAACGGGCAAATGGTGCACACAATGTGAGTACTTTAAAGCCTAACTGCAAGCCACTTGTCAACAATAAAAATACAGCTTATCCGAGCGTATTAAAGCAACGCGGATAATGGCGGATAACTGACAACAGGTCATGACATTTGTGTCGCATTCGTTTAAGTAAATTACAACTTATCCAACTTTTCGCATAGCAACAAAAAAATAAATGTTGTTGTGGTGTAGCAAATCAGAGCGATAACTTTGTTTGAGTTTATCCGATCATAATAAGAATGTTTAAAAAAAAATGTTAGCAACGGATAGCAGGTCAACATGCATAGTAGATGTTTCCAGTTTATGGTGTAGATAGCCATCATAAATTAATGGTCTATCTGTCAATCAAATCACGAGTAATACAATTTGGAGGACAGTAATGGAATGTATGAGAAAAATGGCTTGGCAACATTTAGTAAATATACCTAATCAGAATACAGGCCATAAATAAACTGTTGATCCATGGACTATCAAATACAAGTCCCGATAACCTGTACAACACACATAGACACACACACACACACGGACACAATCAAGGTCATTGAATGGAGTGTAATGTTAAATCGTTTACACTTAATGTATTATATGAATAAATATATATATAAGTAATATAAAAATGTGCCCATTTAGTTATTAACTTTTAGTATTCATTAACTGAACAGACCAGACAAATGTGCATACATACATATGTTTTCGTTTTTTCATTTGCTTTTGTTGTTGTCAATGATGGAGCCACCGTCAATGAAATTACTTGCACAAATTAATGCCGTACAATTTCCCACATCAGAGACGGACAGAGCCAGACAATTGATTGTCGGCTTGTAGTGGTCGTATATATAGATCTATATATAAACACACACTTATACTGACATGTTGAAAAACTATATCTGATATGCGTTATTTTTTTTATTTTCGGCTTTCTCTGTGTGTAGGAAATTGTGGGCGTATTTTTTATATTTTTATGTTATTCTGTTGCGTTATTAACACATTTGAGCCGCACACACGAATTGTACTTGATTTATTAAATTTGATTGGGATTTATGAGCGTGTGGGGGTCTTATAATTTTAGATCTAAAGCTTGCGTATTCACGAAAATTATATAAAGTTTATAGCTTGGCTATAGGACGATCATGTGATCGATGAAGCGAGTATAATTTAGCGAGTTTAACTAAAAGCGTGAATAATTCTACATTAGTTTATTTATTTACGGATCAATTAAAAATGTGCCCAATCCTGTTTTTAGACTATTGTGAATATGCGCGGAGAAGTCTAAAATGTCAAATACATATTAAAATTTAGAGTATATGACACTAGCGGATAACATTTCATTGTTGATGATACAACTTATAAATACGGATAATATTCTATTTGCTCTATAATTCATTATAGCATACAGAGGTGAATTATAAATGCAATTACACGTATAACATTTCAGTAGTACTCCACCGAGTGATTATCACTACAGATAATATTGGATAATTCTCCAACATTTTTACATACTGTGCATATCAAACAAAATTTGTTTAACCCAACTGTAGATTACAGAGTATTAATAAAAGGGTAAATTAATTTGGTAACGGATAAGCTTGGATAACAGTTCAATAAATTTTTATACAAAACATATATAAATGAAAAGCATGTGATTTATTAATTGAATTATTTTTAAACCATTATAGATAAGAGAAGTATTGCGTTTTCATAAACAAGAAAACAGCGAATAAGTTTAAGCTTTAAATGTACTAAAATCAGTTAAAGAACATTATCCAATCTGCGCCAGATATCATTTAACGCTTGTTAAGCCAGTGCATTATACTGGCGGACAGCGTATAAATAGAGCAATCGTATGATAGAAGACAAATAATGTTATATAAACTGTGCCGGATAATATTACTGTCAAATTGAATTAAACGAGCTTAATGCGGATAACACAAATGGCTGCTTAACGCTAATAAAAAACAAATCTAGAATCAATCTCTTTAAACCAATAAAATTAGTATGTGAATTAAAGTGGCAATCAAATCGAATCCAATCCAATAAAATTCACAGACATTGCATAGCAAGTGACAAAAGTGAATTATTATCTAAGTTGGTAACCCAAAAAGCTGATACAAAAGTCAAGCAACTAAATAAGTATGTATGTATGTACCAAATATATTTATTTGGCAGGTCAACCGTCATGGATGTAGGGCTGTCACCTATAAATAACGCACAGCTCAGCAATTTTAGACAACCGAAAGAATAACAAGAACAACAACTAAAACTTATCGATTTTTGTGAAAGAAAAACAATCACCTGCCAGCGCGACACACAAAGTCCAATCATGGGGTGAGTTTTTCATTGGGTTAGTTGGTCGTTTCTTATGCTCAAATAGAAATAGAAACACAAATAGATAAAACAACTAACAAACTAAAAGTTGAATGAACCGACTGTCATGCTAAAAGACTTGAGACTCGCCACGATACGACGAGCTATACGAGACCCAAAACCGTTCTGACTTCTAATAGTTTGTTGTAACTTTTAAGCTGATTTTTCATCGACTCACGATGATTCACAGCATAAATCAAATCGATCGTCGTGGCGGTTGTAGTAGTCGTTGTTGTCTAGGCACGTACACAAATCATCGGCGACATTCGCGATATACTATTTGAGATTTGAGATTTCAGTTTACGCTCTGTCGACTTATTGAAATCGATTGATTTTGCCCCTCCTCGGAGGCGTTTTCAGTTGCATGTCCATTTATTTTTTTTTACTTTTTTCATTCCCTGTCCTAGAAGTGGAAGCATAGGGTATGGCAGGTTGCGAAAAAAAAAATTGGGAAACAAAGACGAATTTTTAGCTCTTACCGTTTGGGCTTAATGTTGATAAAAATGCACTTTGAAGATATACAAGTTTCCTTCATTTCAAACAAAAAATCTTTCTGATCAAAACCACTCGAGTTATAGTAGATCTGATCCATGTCAGATAATATAGATTGGCTAAATAAAATAATAGAACTGAACCACAAAACAACAAACACAATTCTTAACTTTGAGGTGATTGTAAAAATATTGTAATACAATAGCATATAGTGTATATCATTAAAATTATTTCGCAATCTAAGCCTACAGAGTATGTCTTCGTCTATCACTCTCTCTACACGGTTTTATCATGCATAACTGTTTTTTATTCGCTTGGATTGGATCTGTAATAGCTATATTTCTGCAGTTGATTGCTTAGTTTCACGTACGCGTACATTTGAAAGCTTAAATGAATCGGACACAAGCTTTAAAAGTCGTTTTGCAGTATTGGTCGGTCACGTGAGCGACTTGGACCACCGCGCCCCTTCAGATATAGACGGATCCAGTTTGAGTTTGAGTTTTGGCGATTTGAGCGAAAGATCCAATGGCAATTTGTGACAGCTACCCAAACATAATTTGTCTATTCATTTTTGAGATACAAAACAAAATCTTTGCTGTCTGCGAATTTAGGAAACATTTTTTTTTAGACTCACTCCTGAAACCTGTTAAGCAACTTAATTGGGTCGTCGGAGGCGAGATAAGATAAGACCAAGCTATTTGCCATAGAAATTGATTTTAGCTAACTTTTTTTTGTCGTTTTTCATTTGCTGGTAAAATTCAGTAAAGCTCAAAAATTAAGCTGTAAATTAAGCAATTACCTTGTTTATTATTGCCATTGGCCGAAAAATTTGTAAAATTATGGAATTTTCAGTATAAAGAGTAGGGCAAATGTTTAGAGTGCAAACTTTACGGTTTCAGCGGAAAATGTGGGTGAAACTCAAGACTTACAATCTTCTCCTCTAACGATTGTCTTCATTGCATTTTGAGCTTATAAAACGTTCAAATTTCAGCTTTTAACAATGACAACAACATAAATACTTAAATAAACAAAGTGTAAATTTGTGAGTCATTTAACTGACAATCCAAAAAAAAAACGTTTTTTCTTCTTCTTTTTGTATTTATAAGTTAATTTTATGAACATAGATAATGAGAGATAGCTACAACACACACTCGAAATAATGAACTTATCAGTGGAACGTGCTTTAATCATACAGAAATAGTAATTCTATATTGTATGATGATTCAAAGTAAACTGCAAAATTTGTCAATATTTTTATAATATCGAGGAATTGAAAAGTTTCAGCTGTAATATTTTATATTATTACGTGTATGCAAAACATCAATATTTCAGAATTTAACTCAGTAATTTTATCAATAATAAAATAGATAAGACATAAATATTTTATTGCACTGATCAGGATCATAAATTTTAAATCTTCCGTTTCACGGCTAATTTAAAACCCTCTCCACAGTTATAAACTAAATATCAAGTCAAAGATTTTGTTGCAAAGATTAAAAAAACTGTCGTAAATTGTGCAACGTTTTAAGTGCCAACCCAAGAATTTGTTTATCTTATCAGAATCAATGGGTCCCCATAAAAAATACATACATACATATGTAGATTATGAGCCTAAAAAACGTAAAAATAATTATTCAGGTAAAAAAAAAAAAAATACCCAAAGTCATTTAAATTTGTGATAGAACTTTACTGAGTCATCGAACAACTTTTTAGGATCAAGATTATATGAAAACTCGGGAAACACAGCTTTATAATCTGAGTCATAGAAAAGGTCGGCATTAAATGAAATTTTTGCATACCCCGGATGTAATTCTAATTTTAATTTTTTCTTTACAGTTCATAATTTATATTTAATTTTATTTTTATTTTTAACTTTGTCTTGCCGACTGCTTTTAGTCGTGCATAAATAAATAAATAAAAAAAATAAATACATAAAGGCAACATGATGCAAATTCTGGAGTTGCTGTTGGAAAGAGCGAGAGAGAATGAGATGCATTTACCTGATGGTGGCTGTGTCAGTTGTTGTTATTATTATTTTCGTTGCTTTTTCGTCTACTCTTTAGTCCACTTAGCTGTCCTTCTTCTTTTTTATGCTTCGATGCTGCAGTTGTCGATATTTGTTTTCGTTTTATTTTCGGTTCTTATGTTGCACAGTCTTTCTCTTTTGCACTCGCACTCTTAGTGTTGTCTCTGTTTTTTATATTCTGATTATTCTTTTTTGGTTTTTTTTGCTTGCTGCTTGCACACACGCGTTTTGTTTTGCTTGCCTCGTTCGTTTTCGTTTTCACTTTCACAGGTAAATGCTACACAAAAAGGAAGTGGTGAATAGAGAGAATTTCATCGGCTGCACGCACACAATATTGTTTTTTTTTTTACTTTTCTGTCTTTGAGCTGAGAACAGAAATGCACAATAGGACCTCTTTATTTTTTCCTAACACTCGAAGAATCGAGCAAAGTTGCGACGACTACCTTGCGCTGCGAGCGTTAAAAATCAACTGAATTGTGACGTTATGGCCAGGCCGCCACTGAGGCGTGAGCGCGCTTTTGATTCCGTTACAGGAGAGGGACAGAGGAGACGAGAGCGACAAAGTTGCGCAAGTGTGCGTGTATGAATGTGGGGAGCAGGCAACCCAAAGAAGTCACGCTCTCTCTCTTGCTCTCTGTGTTTCTGCCTCTGCTGTGCCTCTCAAATAGAGCGACGCATATGAAACGCTCAACATGTGAGTGTAATTATTTATTCTTATTTGTTTATTAATTTATACTAATTTACCGGCTGATTAGTATATAGCGTTGCCCTTACGACAACAACAAGCGATATGAGCGACATTCTGATTGGTGCTGCTGTTGTTGCTGCGTAAAATACCAAATAAATGCCAAATATTTGTTGGATGCTGCTCGCTGCACAAAATGCAGCGCACGCTCTCTACACGTGGTTCTTATATTGCAACTTCACGCAACACAAATTCCCAAACACAAGCACAACATACCCACACACACACATGATTACCAAAACGGAACACGTCACAATAACAACAACAACAACAAGCACAACAGAACTGAGAGTTGCGCTCAGTTTAGCACTGCTCTCCCTCTCTCTATCACGCTCATGGTGTGCGTTGTTGTTGTAGTTGTTGGCTGGTCAAAAAAATCTTTTATAAAAGTTATGCGTTTATTTTTATTGTTGTTAGCGCTTGTCTGCATTTAGTTAGCACCTTTCTTTATAAATAATCGCCACACAAGCCGTCACTTAATATTTTTTAACGCTTTTAATACTTGCCAATAAATAAGGTTAACAAAATATTTAAGCAAGTTTTATATTTAGCACAATTTTTGCGTATCTTTTCAGCATACATATATGTGTGTACGTTTATGAAATTAATAAATAAAAAAAATGTGGGGCCCTCCAAAATTTACAAGTTTGCGAATATGTGTGAGACAGGCCTCCACACGCACACAGACACGCACACACATTACATTGCACACGCAGATTAGAAAAGCGACACAATTGTGATTTGGCCTAAATATCACAGCATCAATTAAAATAATATTGATAAACATAATCTTTAGCATTCACATTTTACACATATTCTTACACATATCCTGACATGTTTTCAATTTATTTATTTCTCATTTCTTACAATAAATAAATAATACCACTGTTGTTTACTTCGGAGCAAACTGAATAGTCGAATTGTATTTTACTAACGCACACACACAGACGCGAACGATTTTCGACAGTTTTAAAACGTGTGGCAACCTTGGCTTATCGAAAAAGGCTCCGTTCCCATATTCCGCTCAAATTGCCAAAAAAAAAATTTCGAATATGTCTCATTTTTAAGTTTGTGTGTTTTGCAGAATTCTTGCTAGAATTAGTGAGAATTTCTGATAAAATTAAATTAAATTATGCAACTCCCCGAGGCACCCGGAACACCCAACAATCATAAAAATTATCGCCTTTATTTTGTCTAATATCGAATAAGAAACTAAATAAAATTTGAATTGATCAACTAAAGAAGATTTACATGGCGCGCCGGGACCATTTAACGATCCGTTGCCGACTTTTTATTGTAACGAGTGGCAGCCTTGGTTCTCAAAGAAAAGGGGACGATAGTCAGTTATAGGTCTTATTTTGAAAATTTACCTTTTTTTGGCACTTAACCTAAAGCTAGAGCTTAAAATTGTGTATGCATTTTTGTTAAATTTTGTCAATTTATTAATTTAGGATCCAAACCCCGCCTGAAGACAGATCCGCAAAAATCATAAAAAGAAAAGTGCACTGGCTATACTAGATTTGTTCGGAACTAGTTCGAATGAATGAATGAAGACGGCCTTGATTGTAGCTCTAATTGTCCGCCTGAATGGCAGCGCTGTGCAAAACAAAAAAAAAACGCGGTCTTTTTGAATTCATACTCGACGAAATTTAATCTCTGCAAGTTTACAACTACGGTGAGTCTTGTTCTCTGCGCTTTTTGTATATCAATTAATTATTAAACATATTAATGCGATTTTAATCTCAGGCATTTGCAAATATCATGTTGCACATCTCGTTGTTCTTTTGATTCAAAGCGAAAGTGAGACCCGCCGATTTGTGCGTGGTTGTTAAACGCAAATGTTTGGCATACGTTTTCTCCACATTTTGCAGGTAAACGGAACGCACATTGGAGTAACTGTGAATGAAAAGGATTATCAAATCAAAAAAGGTTCCTTAAGGATATTTTAATTATACTGACGTTAGCAATTGCTCGGGACGTTGCAGTTGCATGCAGAGTTTGATGCCGCTGTAGAAATCGAGATCCGCCTGGAGACTCAACTTTGGCTCATGGGTGAGTGTGAAATCCTGCTCGAGTTTGGCATAAGTGAATCCCACGGAAACGTGACTCAGGACAGCGCTGCCCGTGCTGAACAAATGACGAAAGGGAATCAATTAAGTTGAAATTAAATAGGTTAACCGATTAATGCCTCACTTTTGTTGTATCTCCGTTTGGGCATTGCGATTCCACAGACTGAAACCGACTTTGCCATTGAGATCGACACTTCTGGCGCCCAGGACACGCCAGTGCAGCGTTGCACCCGATGCCAGGACAATATATTGCTCATGATCCTGAGCCAGTGTCGTCGCCTGATAAGCTGGCGTCGAATCTGATGCACTGCCGCCCCAGACATGACCCATGAGCTCGGTCTGGCCAGTGAAAAAGATCAAGGGACGCAGCTGGGCGCCTTGGACACTAATCTCCATGCCGGCGGTGACAGTTTCCTCGCCCTGCAGCTCATCATCGGCAGGAATGCGATCGTTGCCATCATCCGCATCGCCATCTCCAACTAAAGAGCCCAATCCGGCGGTGTAAACGCCCAGTTTAAAGCTGCTCGCCTGATCCCGTCCAGCGTGCAGCAGAAACTCCACGGATCCACGCTTCAGGATGCCCTGATAAACCTCCTGCGTACTCAGAAGCGTCTCATTGAAGGCGGGCGACTGCGAAAGTTGTCGAGTGAGCACTGTGGTGAGACCTGCAAGGGATTTCAAAAAATTTTGTAAAGCCAGAGATTGAAACTATTTTAAGTTTTTAAATACAAAATATTGTACATCAGTATAATGATTTGTATCTAAATGTGATATTCAGAAAAACTCTATATTTTCTATTAAATTAAAAGTTGCAAAAAAGTATTGATTAATAAAAAGTTTTTAAATTAAAAGTTACGAAATAAGACTTATTTTTAATTAATTAATAAAACATTAGATTATAAAGTAAAAGTTACAAAATGAGACACACTTTTGAGTTTTAAATATAAGATACAGAATGACAAAAAATTAATATTTTTAGTTAAAAAAAATAAAGATAAAGAAGAACTCTTTGAATTTAAAATAAAAAAAAGTGTTGTTTGACCCACTTGGCGAATATTTTACACTTTTTAAAATTAAAATGAATTTATTTTTTTAATGGGAAACAGAAGTAATTAAAAATTTTAGATTTGTTAATTATTGTTTAAATTGAAACTAAATATTTAAATTATTTTTTGAACGCGTCGATCTCAGAAACAATAAGAGCTAGACACTTCAAACTTGGTATGTAGGTTCCTGAAAACCATACGCAGATCAAGTTTGTTTTTATTTTTGAAGCGGACCACTATCTCATATAGCTCCCAAAAGAACGATTCATCGAAAATTAAGTTTTGGTATGAAAAAGTTTGTTTGTTGAGATATCAGAACTAAACTCATAGAATATGCATCTGGGCTGATATTATACATCCAGACCAAATTTGGTTCAAATCGGTCCACAATATCATATAGCTGCAATAGAGACGCTCAATCGAAAATAGAGTCTTAGTATGAAAAAGTTTTTTGTTTTTTGAGATATCTTAGCCAAACTGATAGAATATGCATTTTACATAGTTTTGTCCATCTGACCGAAGTTCGTTCAAATCGGTTGACTATATCGTATAGCTGTCAAACGAAAGATCGGTCAAGATTTTTTGAGATATCTTAACCAAACTGAAAGAATATGCATTAATGTTGTTTTTTTACATTCTGACCAGATTTGGTTCCATACATCATATAGCTGCCATAGGAACATAGGCACAGGGTATCCTACTATCGAGCGTGCTCGACTGTAACCGCCCACTTGTTAAATTTTAATTTCAAATACGAAATAAATATGATCAAAAAGTAATGAAATGCTTTTTTTTTGGTTTTTCTAAAGAATATAAAAAAATTAGACTCGCAGCGGACTTCTATATCATACATATATATGTAGCAACCATAGGAACGACGAGTGGAAAATGGACTACAGGGCTGAGCAAGAAAGTCGACCCCTTTCTTTTCTGTTTTTGATTAAACTTTTGAGATATCTTAGCCAAACTGATAGAATATGCATTTTACATAGTTTTGTCCATCTGACCGAAGTTCGTTCAAATCGGTTGACTATATCGTATAGCTGTCATACGAAAGATCGGTCAAAAATCAACTTTTAGTATGAAAAAGTTTTATGTTTCTTGAGATATCTTAACCAAACTGAAAGAATATGTTGTTTTTGTTGTTGTTATTAATGTTGTTTTTTTACATTCTGACCAGATTTGGTTCCATACATCATATAGCTGCCATAGGAACATAGGCACAGGGTATCCTACTATCGAGCGTGCTCGACTGTAACCGCCCACTTGTTAAATTTTAATTTTAATTTCAAATACGAAATAAATATGATCAAAAAGTAATGAAATGCTTTTTTTTTTGGTTTTTCTTAGGAATATAAATAAAATTAGACTCGCAGCGGACTTCTATATCATACATATATATGTAGCTACCATAGGAACGACGAGTGGAAAATGGACTACAGGGCTGAGCAAGAAAGTCGACCCCTTTCTTTTCTGTTTTTGATGAAATTTTGATGCCCATGGTTGTTATTTTGTGTCCCTGGATGAGATAAAATAATGAACAATTTAATGATGGATAGTTACCCTTCTGTCCCAGCACATTGTAGTTGTTGACATGGTCACGTTGGAGCAACGCCGTTCGGAACATGGCCCGGAAACGTGGACAGATCTCGGCGAGCATGCGCAGCTTTTGCAGCAGATAGGTCTTGATCTCGAACTGTCGATCATTGGAGGCGAGGTAATCTAGGAGTTGTCCCAGCTGCTCAGCACTGGGACGCATGTCGAGGAGCACATCCAGTGCTATGGTGCGAGCGGAGCTATCGAAGCGTCGTTGTCGCTGATAGAAAATGCTCTCAAATTTCTGGCGATGTGACGTCGCATAACTGGAAGCTGGAAAGGATTTGAGAGCTTGCAAGGCAGCCACCGATAATTTGGGTTGCTCCGACTGCGTCGCCTGTTTGAGCAACTCGTCGATGGTCAGAGGATCACGTAGATTCTGCAGAGCGCGTATATAAAGATCTGGATCCTTAGAGGTGGCAAGTCCATCGAGCAGATGATCACGTATCTGTTGCAACAACGGATCGTTGACATCAAATCCACTCTGACGGGTCAATGTGGCAAGCGTTTGGAGCACGCTGTCCCTGAGATTCGAGTGCTTTGCATTAATCTTCTCCTGCTGCACCAAATCGAAGAGATGCTCGATGATTTCGCGCTGCGGATGCGTTGCCACTGCCAAGGATTGCAGATACTTTTCCAGCCTATCCACAGACTCTGGGGTTGTCCCCCTTCCTCTAAAGAAATGCGCAAAGGTGGCATTGTGTGCCTCATAAGTTTGCACGGCGCCGAGAAGATCCGCCAGTTGGGAGCTCATATGGAAATGCGATTCCAGCAGCTCCAGAAGCTGCGGCTGCTTTTTGATCCTTGCCAGCGGCAGCAGCTGCACAAAGGTCAAAGCTTGCGAGGATTTGCCCACATCCTCCGCCTTCAGTTGCTTCACATTCTTTTCAAATTGCTCCTGCAACTGATTCAAATTCAAATTCAATAAGCGATTAACGATCAATTGTTATCGATACTCACTGTTTGCTCTTTCAGCTCGCCGATTGCGCCATCTACATCGGCTTCCAGCGGAAACACGCGATACCATTCCAACAGACTCTCAATGGCCGCTTCCAGTGTGGAATGTTCCAGCTGCTGCACCTGCTCGTCACCCTGTGCCACATGTTGCAGTCGCAGGTTGCCACGCACCAAGCTACCCGCATCCGGCTTCGCTGCGAGTGTCAAGCGATGCGTCTCCGTTGACTCGGCACGCAGCAGAGTTCCAGCCGAGGTGAGTTCGTATTCCACTTGCTCACGGGAATGCTGAGAGACACTCAGCGCCTGTTCGGGATGGTCGTTCACCCGCAAATCCCAGAGAGCGCAATCCGTTTTGGTTTTCACCACACTCGTGGGGGATTTCACGTTGTACTTCACACGACAATGTCCGGAAACATCGAGTTCGCTCTCGGAACTAGACGAGAGTCGCAGCTGCAGCAGCGACGCAATGCCGCGTTCCAGATTGAGCAGCGATTGATCCCGCGATGTGTGCGCTATCACCTGCTCCGGCTGACCTTTCACCAGCGCTATGTAGAAGGGTCTGTCCGGCAGACTGCTGATAACACGCTCCTTAAGCTGAGCTTTCGCTTTTCCCGGCGCTCTCACACGATTCTCACTGAGGTGAATTTCCAGCAGCTGCTGGTCATCCTTGCTCCACACAGAGTTCACCCTCAGCTTGGTCTCAAAAGTGTAACTCACCTCTTCTGAGGTGGATTGCTCGGCATTGAGTTGCTCTAATCTCACTTTGCTCTGCAGCTCAAAAAACTGCTGCGTTCCATGGGGAATCAAAGAGGCGCTTGCCGTAGCTGCTAGAGAGAGAGAGATCGAGCGAAAGAGAGCAAAAGAGAGAATGGTACACGTCATTAGCAACTAGAATTAAAACTTTCACATATCTGAGCCTGCTGAGCTTCAAAAATATTGTGCGCCAAAAAGGTTCAAGAGTTTATCAACAAGTTGCCGCTGCGCTGCGTCGCTGCCGACGCCGCTGCTGTTAAATCAGCTGTCGTTAGTTTGTGTGTGTGTGTTTTAGTTCTTCTTACTGCTTTTGTTGTTGCTTTCAGTGCGTGTGTGCGTTACAACAAAAAGTTCATTCAACTCCAGCTTTCTACGTGCTTTGCATTTGTTTGTTTGCTCAAATTTCTTTTACTCTTTGCCAATTACTCACCAAAGCAGGTGACCAACAACAGCAAACAGAAAGTCAATCCACTGTTGTTATTGTTGTTGCTGTTGTTCGTTTGCCGGCGCTGTTGCATTTTTGTTGTCTTTGTTCTGCGGCTTTTTTGCACACACTTTGCACTTGAATATTGTACACTAAGCCGATCAGTTTTACATTGATTGATCGTTTATTTATTGGCGTCTCTCGCCGATTGTCGTAGCTTTCAAACGATCACACTTACTGAGACTGAATATGAACGAGCAAAAGACAAAACCAAAAAGCATATGTTCTTTTCTTCCAACAACTTAACAGCTAGCTCATCTGTTGATAACAGAAAGCTGCTGTGCTTGGCTGGAATGCTGCCGTTACTTGTGTTTGCAGTATTGCAGAGTCTTAAATAAACAATTTTATCAAGTATTACAATTTAATTTCTATTAACTGTTAATAGTGTTTTTGCAACCAAAAATTAACTTCAATTGTACATACGTAAGCGCCAATGCTAAATTTGTAATACAGCTGAATAACAATGCTTAGCTGTTGCTAACATAATCGATTATTTAATTATGCGCCTTTATTTTATTGCTGTTAACAAACAGCGCACAAGCATGTTAAAAGTTTGGTATTTAAAAACTACTGCTGCGCTAAGAGAGTTGCCATATCAGTGAAAATAGAAAT
This sequence comes from Drosophila innubila, assembly GCF_004354385.1. Taxonomy (NCBI): domain Eukaryota; kingdom Metazoa; phylum Arthropoda; class Insecta; order Diptera; family Drosophilidae; genus Drosophila; species Drosophila innubila. The sequence goes on along the minus strand of NW_022995372.1, from coordinate 12,607,073 downwards.
TTGAATTTAAAAATATAAAACGGTTGACAATTTATCAATTCGCTTATCTACATTTTATAAATTGCAGCAATCCACATAAATAAATATGCACTTGAATAAACATTAACAACAGATCGTCAATTGGAATATTTCATATCAATAAGCAAATAAACAAGAAAGATACATATTGTTAAATAAAAGGGACCACACACACACACAAGATATTCCTCCCTGCTGCCTGCAGCTGCTTATAATCTTTGTTATTTCATTTAATTTTATCTTTTATTTACACAAATGAAGCGACCACAGGGTTTAATTAACCGCAAAAGTGGAACCCTAAAAAAATGCAAAAGGTAAATAAGAGAAGTAAAAAGTAGAAAGAGCAGCAATAAAATTGAAAAATATTGATGCGTACATATGTATACACAGCGTGTGTGGGGAAATAATAAGGTAAATAAATATATACACACACACAGAAATAACTATCTATAAGGCGATAAGAGACAACAGTGACTTAAGTGGGGGAAGCAACGGACATTGACCGTCATTTCCCTCTCGCTCGGCATTTATCAGCAGCAGGAGAGGACGTCGACGTCGCCGTCGACGCAGCGTGAGTGCGCCTGTCACTTAAAGCAAACATATGTTTCGTTACAAATTGAAAGAGCGACTGCAACAACTTTAACTTTGCTTATCACTGCCTGCTGATGAAAGCAACAAAAACAATAAACAGCAACCAAGCAAATGGACAACAAAACACAACAAACAAATGAGAATTAACAAAAACTAAATTTAAGCACGTCTTGCTGTGGCTTTGAAAGCAAAAGAGAGAGAGAGAAGAAAGAGCATGCGTTTCATTAGCTGCAGCTGCAGTTGCTGCTTACTGCGGTCGTTTGACAAGGTTAACGGCGCGTATGCTCGGTCTGAGGGAGAGCAAATTGGGAGAGACCGACAGCATTGGAATAAAGAGCACAGAGTGTAAGTGAACTGACTTTTCACTGCGATTGACTTCTATGCTTAAAGCTAGGCACTAAAATAAAATCTATTGACTGAAAATGGTTAACTAAAATACATTAAGTTTTAGTTAGGTTTCGAATATGCTGTCATATAAATTGATTGACTGCTTAAAGCATAAACATATTCTTTAATATGTCTTATCGATTCCCCATGCTCATACATATATGTACTTCATTATGTGTGAGTGTATGTTACTACGGCTAGCTACTTTCGCCATTTTGCCTGCTTCTAAGCTTCGCACCTGCAATCGCTGCTAGCGCAGGCTAACGCCGACGCTGGCGCCAACGTTGCGTCGCTGCGACGCGGTGTGAACAGGCAAAGGCAAACAAGCAAATAAACAAACAATCGAAGTTCGGACGACGGGGCGTACAATGTGCGTATGTGTGTGTGTGTGTGTAGCTTTCGGTCAAGCTTTTCAAAAGGTTGCCATATCTATGTGTGTGCATGTGTTTGAGTGGGTAAGAATTAAAGCGGGCAAGAGAAGCGAATGCGAGCAAATGCGAGGGTTGCTTGGCGTGTGTGTTTATTTGAGTGTGAGTGAGCTGTGGTTTGTTGTTGCTATTACTGTAGCTGACCTCTCCACTGTAATGGGGAAAGTGGGAGCGAGAAGGGACGATGGCTAGCTGCTGGCCCAGCAGGAAACAATTAGCTCTAAATAAAATTTCAAAATAAGCAACTGTTTGCGCTTAAATCCGGTGGCCAGAACCAACTAAGCGAGCTGTGTGTGCACGCGAGGGCTTTTAGGCCCAACAACAACAATAACAACAACAACACAATCGCAACATAAATAGATACCATGCTATCACTTAATTACGGTATTTAAATGAGCAACAAATGATATGCTACAAATAAGCACACAACCACACAACATATACACATACACACACACACACACACTCACTCACAGACACACTAACACGAACTTACAAACTGAAACGGGCGCTGAAAACTATGCAACATTTTGTTTGTTGATAATAATTTCTGATGAATTCAATTCCTGCAGTTTTGGTTATAATTTGGTACTTTTCATGGCTCCATTTGGTATGTGAAAATGTAATTGAAAATTGTAGGCGGACAAACGCTAATTGGAATTGTTGCATTATGCAAAAATTGCAAATGCCGGCCGCAGAAAATGCTAATTAAAATGTATGCAAACATATTAGCCACGTTTTATCCATTTTTTTTTATCAGCCACGTAAATAATTTAATTAACCAATTTAACAAAGCACTAACAAAAATATGCACACAATATCAATTGAGCAGATAGTTCTGCAATCCATTTCCATATCCAATTGCAAAACGCAACTGCTGACCCAATTAGCAAAAATAATTTCCTCTAAAATAAGCAAGAAAAACATTTGTAGCCAAAAATTGTTGAAATTCGGACTGGACATAGGTCAAATTATGCGTAGATAAAACGTTTTCAGGTCGTAAAACTTTTGTCGACTCCCCTGAAATGGAAATAATTTTTGTTTCTGTTTAACATTTCAACAACTTAATCCGTGAGGGGCTTTAATTAATGCGCTTGCCGTTTTCCAACTGCTTTTCATACGGCATATGCATTATGTTTCAAACAACTACATATTTACATTTTGCATTTTATTCACATAATATTTTGGATAGGAAATATCACAGGAGAGTGCTTTATTTAAGCAAGAGATTTTAATGTTGTTTTTTGCGACTTGACAAAGCCAAGCTGATTTATTTAATGCCACATAATAGTATTTTCGGTAAAAGCTCTCGATTTCCCCATATTCGTGTGCTCTTATCACCTGCAGTCATTTAAGCTCTTTTCATTTTTGTTTCAGCTTTTCGAGCTCGCGGGAAAACAATTGTTAATAAATAATTTCAGTGTAAAAGTGGAGTTCACAAGTATTCAAAAGACTACCCAATTGAAATAAAGTTCAAATATAAACCCAAAACCTTACCAAAAATTCATTTAGTATATTCGGAATTTAAGATGCTTTTACTTTATGGATTTCTTGAGTTTCAGACCTCCGTATTTTCATTATTAAATTCATTCTATGTAGAAAAATGCTCATAATTGCAATTTACTTTGCTTAATATTCGAATATATATTAAAGTCCAATTAATGATATAATGTTTGTAAAAAAATTGAATGCATTTCAATATATCATTACTTCAACCAATTCTTCAGTATCAGGTTTCCGTTATGTTATTCTTAGATTTATTAGTATATCTGAAAAGTGCTTGTTCATTTATTCCCTCCAGAATATTAAATTGCTTATTTTTTATGTTTTTACCCCGATTTTATTCTTAATGAAGCTCACTTTCAGCTTCGTTGGGAGTTGACCAAAAAATAAAGCTTAAAAAACTTTTTGGTCCGCCCACGAAGAATTTTGTTTTTGTTATTAGTTTTGTTTTTGAGTTTTCCTCTATATTTTTGGGTTATTTTGTGTCCTTATTCGCATGTAGTGCAAACATAAGTACGTACATGATTTTAAATTTTTGTGCTAATGAAAATGGAATATCCAAAAGCAAGAGAGAGAAAGAGAGACACACACTCACACATGCATGCATTTATACAAACACGCAAATTATGCAAACGGCCACCGCAAATAACATAAATTTCACAAACTCGGCGGCCCGCAACGCACCTGACGAACAGGAGAAGTGATGAAGAGGAGATGTGTGGGGAAACGGGAAACGATGAGGCAACAACAAAACGACGACAATGAAGGTGTTGGGCAACGTCGTCGCATAGAAATGTTAACAGTTGCATTTATGAATGTGTGCATACAAACACGCCTATGTATACATATATACACGTATATGTGCATTTGCGAGTGTGCATTAATCAGCATTCGTGTGTGCTTTGGCGTATTTAAAGCGGGAATAACTTCATATAAGCAACCGCTTCTTACAACATCTTTTTTCTGGTGCTCTTCAGTCAGGCGAACCATAATAATAACAAAGGCAGCTTACGAGAGCTGACAGCACATTGTCAATACAAATACAGTAGGCAGAAGGAGAGCAAGAGAGAATGAGAGCAGATGAGCTTCACAGAGTTGTCAACGGCAGCAACCAATTGGCGTAAATTTGCATTGGCAATCAAGAGAGCAGCACGAGAGTGAAAGCATAACGAAGATCAAATGCTCTTAAAAACATATGCGGAAAGTAACAACAAAAACACTCAAATATACTTAATATGCAAAGAGCAAGATTTCAGTGTGCCGACATGTCGTTAAGAGTTAAAGCTTTAAGAAGATTGAATTGAGCAATCTTGATTACTTTAATAATAATGCAATAAAGAGCCATATTACCCGCATTGATAGTGTACAAAAAAATCAGCGGCAAGCGCTTAAAACTAAAGATCAACAAAGCGTTTAAAATTATGGGTTCCCACTGTTTTCTGTTGTTGTGTTTCGTGTGTGCTTTCTGGTATTTCCTCAGCACCTTGCCGCCTGCCTCTCTTGCCATAGCTGCTTTTTCTCATAAGTTTCTGACATTAATGCGCTTAATTAAAGCAGCGCGCGAGTGTCAACAACACAGAGAGCGGAGAGCGGTAGCGGGAGAGAGCAAGAACAACGACTCACATACGCAATTTGCATTATCCCTCACTCAGTAGGGTGCGCTCAGTGCAATTCCCTTGGGGCCATCACATAAACAAAATGGCAGGCGAAAAAGAAGAGAACTGCAAGCGATGATTTTTTGTATGCTCGTGTGTGTGTGTGTGTATTGGTTGAGCGCGGGATTAAATCAAATCAAATTGAAGCCACGAACGGGCGAATGGCGACGACAAAGCAGAAAATTAAACTGCTGGAGCTGGAGATTTTGCATTCCCATTCAAACAATGCAATACAAATTGGGTCAAAGATCAAGTGGAGCTCAGCGTCGCGTCGCGTCGACAACAGCAACAGCAGAGTTGTGAAGCGGGTAGAAACGACGTCGACGTCGACGTAGACGTCAACGTTGACGACGCAACGGCGCGTGGCATGTGCATGAATGCAGTAGCAGAGGCCAGAGAGGACAGAGAGCAGAGAGGGCGGATGAGAGCATAGGTCGCCTGCCAGGCATGATGGATATGCACACAAGCAAGAGCAGCGAAGGAAGCAGCAAGACGGCGCAAGCAAAAGATTAAGAAATATGCGCGTCAGTTTTCTATGGGGCGCCCCATTGTAGTTGCTGCTGTTGTTGTAGCTCTCCATGTGCATGGGTATGCATATGGCAAGTGGCAGAGAGACGAAGATGGAGGCAAAAGGAGAGATTGCAACTGCGGGCGCTTTGCTTGTCAGCGCCACAGCTGTGACTAAGCGGCGCATAACTACCAACTGTGAACTACGAGCCAAAGCCGCTCTCCACACTCTCTACTTCATCCTCAGCCACTCCCTCTCTCACGCTCACGCTCCCGCTCTCTCCCCTTCTGCCGTTCTGTCAAAACACCGCTTTGCCTTCTTTTCGCTTTCGCTGCGCGAGGTCTGCGTATTTTTTGTCTCTTTTTTTTGCCTATGCATTTTTCACTCTTTTTGGCATGCTCGTAGGCGTTGATGATACCAACAACAGCATGCAGGCAATGCATGCACAGTGTGCAAATAGTGCAGTGAAATGTAATAAAATTTGTAAAGCGATGCATGACCATTTAATGTGGATCAAGAAGATCTAAAAATTAAGGTAAATATTTCTTGACATTATTATTAATGATTTTGAGACCTTTCTTTATTTTGTGAAAATCCTGGCAAAAGTCTGACCAACTTCAAACTGTCATAACTTTATCAAAACTGATCCCATTTTTAAGTGGAATGTCATTTTTATCATGTATTAGCCTCTAAATTCATTCTGCATTCAATTTTAAGCTTTTCCAAAAACTAAAATTTTAAGTTCTCAATTTTAAACTTTAAATCAACTTCTTATGTAATAATTTATATAAAACAGCAGCTAAACAATTTAAAAATTTTTCAAATTAAACTTTTGCACCGGTACGTAACGGTACTGATACCAAAACCCTAAGAAGAAAGCCAAAATAAAACTCCTTACCGAAATCGTTGCTTTGGAACGTATTGGAACCGAAATCGGAACCGATATTAGCTTTAGTTTGACTTCTTGATTTTTATTATTATTCAATTTTATGTTTTTATAATCTGTCAACATCTTCTTTTAAGTAGTCAATATAATTTCCTAACTTATACCACTGTGCGCGCTGCGGACGTTGTCGCCGCCAGCGAGAAACCATCAAACTGCCAAACTGCACGAAAATATGCAAAAACGGCCAAATGATTGGGGCTCAGTTGTGCTCACTGCAGCAACCATTCCATTCCATTCCATTCCAATCTAGAGCCCCAGCTCCTTTCCTCTTCTTACTTCTCTTCCTCATGCTTTGTGCGCTTCTCTTTGCTGTGTAGGTCGTAGGTCGGGTTGAATTCTGGTTCCACAGTACCCGAATCCGGGCATGCATGCAACGAAAATGAAATTAAGTCAAGACGGTAGTCACATTAATCGACCGCACAGCCGTCCCAGCAGCTCCCTCCCCTTCCTCCCTCCCTCACCTCTTCTTGGCTTCTCTGCGACCCACTGCCACTTCCTCTGCCGCTGCCGCTGCCGCCCACCACTTGACAGCAGCGGCTTTTGCTGGATTTATTTTCCCTTTTGTTGTTGTTGCTGCCGTTGATTTCCACTTCTTAACAACAATTAAGCGCGCACATAAGTCAAAACCGCAACAACAACAGCGCACAACAATGGGAACAACAAAATGGAGCACACAAAGTGGAAAAAATAAAGTACAAAAAAAAAATCAAATCTGGTCTAGTGGAGTTTGCGTCACTAGTTTAATACTCTGTAATGCATGCAAAATTCATTTTTAAAATATAAATATTAAAATAGTTGGGATTATTATTTTTAATTAATCATTTAATATCAATTACGACTTCATATTTCAAAAGGAATTTAATTTTTTCCTTTTGTTTAAAAAAGTTAAGAACTGGGGTTTAATGATTAAATGAAATTCAAGTCTGTTTTGGATTTCTCGAAAAGTTATCTGGAGTTGGAAAAGTATTTAACACCGATAACTAAAGCAGGGTGTACTTTAATAAACATATTTCCAAGAAAAATATCTCTAAAGACGATTTCGTTGATTTCTATTAATGTTAAATTTTTTTGTTTTTCATATTTAATATTTTACATAGTGTTTATTATGTCACTCCTTAAAATATAAAAATATATTATAAGGATACTGGCTCAAATTTTTTATTTTATTTTTTTGATTAACAACACTTTGAATGCATTCTTTCATTTTGTTAAAAAGTCTAATATATATTTTTAAAGTTTTTTAAGCTTTGAAGCGTTCCTTATTTGAGTATTTGTTTAGTCCTTAAAGCCGTTTAGTCTATGTCATCATAGACAACTTTTTACGCATTTAATGGTTTACAGGGTATAATAAGCGGTCAAGGCAGTGGCAAGTACTCGTCGCACATAGTAGCAAAAAAGCCATTTCCTGCAAACAACTGTCGTCGACAGTCACGCCCACCTTTCGCCCACCCTAACCAATGGATATTTTAACAGGAGCTTTAAAGCTGCTCCTCCCCCCCACCCCTTTTCGCTCTTTTCGCTCCATTGCCGACACTTTCTACCTATCAATGCAGTTCATGTCGTCCACTGTTCATCGACCGCACAAATAATTGGAACTTAGTCTAGTTGAGAGGTGGGAAGCAGTGGGAGGGCGGGGACAAACAATCAGGGGGCACTGTTAGGTTAGAGAGGGAAGGTGTGTGGAGCGGGGAGTAGGGGGCGGGGTCGCTGCCAGACACACAATGAGCCGTTGCCGCAGCCTCTTGAAGTGCATTATCGTCGTTCTTGACGTTCCTTTCAGGGGCATGAGAGAGGGTGCGGGGGAGTGTGGCAAGCAGCAGCATCTTTGCGGTGAAAGCAGTTTCAGTTCCGAACCCCTCCTCCCATTCATCTACAAATGGCAGTTCTATTGTCTCGCCCTGCGGCTGCATTGAAACCCAAAATACGCACACTCAATCATCGTTTTTGTCTTTTTAATGGTGATTTTCCCTCTCTTTCTCATCTTCTTCTCGTTCTTTTTGTTCTCCTCCTTGGCCACGGCGTCACTTTGGCTGCCAGCCGCATAATTATTGCCATTAGAGTGCGTCTCAATTGAGCTGAGAGAGCAGAGTTTTCCGCAGTTGCTTTTCCAGCAGCACAAACGACGCGTGTCATTGCGGTTAGCGCACAGTGGGTCAATGCAGCAGCAGCAGCAGCAATGATAACGGTAAGGTGGGGGCTTAAGCCTGTGGCAAGACCTGTCCCTGCCACAAACAAAGTGGCCTAGGCCCAAGTGAAAGTTCTTGACAATTGTGCATCATTAATATTGTCTAAAGAGCTGCTGCTGCTGCTGTTGTTGCTGCTGCTGTTGTTGCTGCCTTTGGCATTGCAATGGCAAAGTTGGTAATCGAAATTGGAGTTGGAGTTGCACTTGGTGTCAGAAACGTGGCATTGTTTGTTGCCAGGTATGGCATGAATTTCGATATTGCATGCAACTTGGCTGATGGAGTGAAATCTAGCTGGCAATTGAAGCGACTGCTGTTTTTGGGTCACTTTTGCCCATTTGGTTGGACACAGTCCGTGATGAACTTCCAAGACAAATGGAAAAACTAAAATCACTCCATCTAAAGAAAATGAGCACTCAAAGTTGTGTAATTATTCAACTGCACAAGAAATATGAACTAACTTTTATATTATATATTTTTTGAAAAAATATTTCGTTGCTTTATAAATGCAGTGTTCTTAGTAATTGTCTTTTGATAAATGTGGAAGTGATGATGTCAAGTTAATCTCATTGAATTATAATGACATACCTGCTGAGAAATATTATTATAAATATATTATCCTATACGAAAGTTAATACATTTAATCATTACGATTATATTAAAAAAATAATTTTTTATTTACTCAGTTTTTTTTATTATTTTGATTAAGTTAAAAAGGCGAACGTCATAATTCACAGTGATTAGATGGCAAAAATTAGAAACATAGAATTCAGAGTTCAGTTCTGTTTAAATAATCTTGTTAATTTTTTTTTAATAATACTGTTTTTTTATTTATTGAAATCTAAACAAGTTTCTGGAATACTTTTGTCCTGGTTACCAACTTTATATATCCCTCTCGTGCAGATTCCATAACTTTGCTTAATGTCCTCTTAAATTAAATTTAAATTAAATTAATTTTTGGATTATTTCTTAGAATTGCCTAACCTTAAACTTCCATAACTTCTCTTTTAAATAACATTCAACATTCCATTTCATTGAAATCGCAAGCCTACTAAAAATCAATACAAAAATAAATACTAATTAAATTATATATAGAGACTAAAAATATTTTGTCGATTAAATAGCTGTTATGGAATCCTAGGGTCATTAAAGGTGTCCCAATAAACAGCCTACTGCTGACCATTTGAAACTTGATAACAAATTTAAAAATACGCTCACATTGAAGGTCTGTAAAAAGGTCAAAATAAAGAAATTACATTCGAGTCACAACAAAGGCCGGACAGCTGACCTCAACTCAAACACAACACAACACACACACACACACACGCAAATATACACAGAGAAACACGTATGTGTTGATATTAAAATAGCATTTGCTTTGGGCTGATAACAACATGATGAAGAATGTCTTCATTATTGTTAGACCGACGCCCTGTAACTTTATCTATGTGTCAATTTATATTTGTTCGACGAGCCATTATATTTATTATTGTTGAGTGTTTCTGCGTGTGTGTGTGTGTGTGTGTGTGAAGTGTAGTTTGCATGTTTGCGTCTACATCTAATGAATAATAAATGCGCCTGGTAATCGTAAACGTAGCTGCACTTTGACCTTTGCTGCTGCTTCTTCAACTTTGTCTCGTAAAAAAATGAAATGTATTTTTTTCTCATCCTAATCGCATTTTGTTGTCTTATTTGTTTGCCTTTGTGTTTATCAGTGATTTCACTGTGGGGCGTGAAACATTTTACTGCTGCTCTTGAACTCTGAACTGCTTCCTCCACCTCCCACCTCACCCTTCACAAACTTCTTGTCTAACAATAACTCGTAACGCCCTATTCAGCCAAATAAATGATGTTGTACATGCTAATGCGCCATATACGTTGAACTCTCAAAGTACTCCGTGATTTGAAGGCTAAATCCATTTGCTGTAATTTCGAATAATGTTATTGGTCAGACCAGGCGCCTCATAAGTATGCATTAATTATTTGTATAACTCATAAGCAACAGTTTATTTTAATCACAATGTTGTTCTTATTTAGACAAAGCTATTAATAAACAGCTGTAACATTAAGTGGCAGCTAAATAATAAAAGTTGTTTCAGCAAACAAGTACATATTAGCTGGATATGTTTGTTAGATCATGAAGATTATAGTTTGTACCACCTTATCGGATTGAAGACAATTTAATTTATAAGAAATTACATACGTACTATGATCTCCATAATAATTCACTCTTAACTAATTTTTAACCTAAAAAATATGTCTTTATTAAATAGCAAATAATAAAAAAATAATTTAAATAATTTTTTTTTACCACTTTATTTAGGTATAATATGCATCTAACATTTTACTTAAACTTTATTTTTTTGTTTGGTCTTAGAAAAAATGGTATAAACAATTTTATTATAAAGTCATTAATGGACTAGTCTCATAGGTAATCATTTCCAATGTATGCATCAACTATAATCACAAATCATACATTATCCTAATATTTCTTGAGTAAATCCATTTAAAAGCACCTACTGTGTCATACAAATATCTTTAAACATTGCCAATACAATTGTAAATAGAATTCAATTATCGCTTTTAATTGAAAATTGTGAGTTCGCATGCAAAAATCGTAGCCTACTTCTATGCGATGCTTTTGTCAAAGGGTTTTTCTTACTTCTCTTGGCTTTATAGGCAGGTCAATCAACTGTCAATGACAGTGCAAAAACCCCATATTGTGACTATTGTGATATTTATAATGTTGTTTTTGTTGATGTTGTTTTTTGTTTGCTGCTATTAAGTGTACAGGCTTTTGTCTGCTTTTGACATGTTTTCGCCTTTGGTTTTTGGCCTCATTTGTGAATTTGTCTTTGACAGCTTGAAAAGCTTTTGTGTGTATTTTTGAAGTGCATTCAAATTTCGGTTCATGGGCCGCGGTTCAACGCCCCACACGCCCCAAACGTTTTGTGTTTGTCTCTAATTTGACAACTATATCGCAAAACACACACACACACACCCATACACACACACACATACATCCCCACACTCTCAGAAACATTTGCTAAATATTGAAACATTTCTGCTTTTGTCTCTTACTCTTTTTTATTTGCCTTCATGGATTGTTTTACATGCTTGTTTGTCCTTACACATACGCACACACACACACACACACACACACACACACACACACACACACACACACACACACACACACACACATGCATACAATCACACACATACTGAGAGCTATGCATATCTATAAATTCTCTATATGTACACATGTGTATTTTGTATTTTGTGCAGCCAACAACAGCAATACCAAAAAAATTGTCAAGATATTTGTCATTTAGTCAATGACATTTATTTTTATGTTCTTTGCTCGTTTTTTCTTTTCTTTTTTTATACCCTCTAATGGGCGTGTGTGAGAGGTAACTAAATAAATACATCTCTTAAACATTTATGCATAAGAATAAATATGAAATTTTATTTTTAATAACACAAAAAAAAACAATTTAAAAACAAATTTATTTTATGAAATATGTAATAATTTGAAATTTATTAAAATAATTTCATAGATGAAATAAAGTAGGCTGATTGGGAATGTCCTAATATTACTCACAGTATATTATTATATTGATTATCTAAGTTCTACTATTTTAAAAAGGATTTAAAATCGAATCCTCAATTAACTGCTCTCATTTGTTAGCAGTCCCATTATTTTATTATAAATTGAAAAATAACAATAATATCATTGCAGCTTATAAAGATATTTATAGGGTGTATACAGTTGATCATAATGATATTCTATATATTCAGCTGATGCATACAATTTATAGATGTATAGTTAACTTTTTTTTGAAATTTGGTGTTTCCACAATGCGACAATACCCAATGCTGCTGTCCATTGTCGTTGCCATTGTTGTTGCTGTTGCTGTTGTTGTTGTTGTTGCTGCTGTAATTGAAGCATGTAATGCAAGCACCCCGCCCTTTGGCATCACCCTTCAAATTCCCTACCCGACCCCTCTTAACTTGTCACACAAAAGCTTTTGGGAACATTTTGGCAACTGCTGTTCTCGATATATAATGACCTCGAGGCAATGGCAATGGCAGCAACACCAGTAACAACAACAACAACAATAACAACAATAACACGAACAGCAGATATACAAACGAGCTTTGCCTTTTGGTTGAGTGCACTTTGTCTACATGTAACTATGTGTGACCGACCAAACGACAGATAGACAGACAGACGAAACGATTTTTGTTGTTGTAGTTGTTAGTGTTTGCTCAACTACATAATCATCTATTAGTATTTACATAAAACAACACTTGTTTGCATTTAAGCGGCAAGCGCCAAGCGGATTATTCTCAATTCTTCTCAGCAGCAGCAAACCGACAAAAAATCCCCAAAATACACACACATAGCATAAGTAAAACAGGTTTCTTTCCTTAGCTTGCATGTGGCTTTTCAGGCAACAATTGGCAAATATAAAGTACTATAATTGATGTATTGTATATTGGCTTGAGATTTAATATGTGGCAAGCACATGAGGCAAGTGAGCATTTAAGACTGCACTAAGTGTCATTCAAGCATGCCTTTTACTCATAACATAGAAATCATATACATGGATAAATAAGTCTCTAAGCTGTTTGAATACTTATCGGATATTTATGGTTCAAGTGCTTAAAGCAAACACTAGAAAAATTCAGCTGACAAAATGCTTTTTCATTTATAAATAAACTAAAAGTTTGAAGTGAAGTGACGATTGATTATGCAATTTGTAACAATGACTGTACAATTAAAAAAGCTAAAATATATTTTTGGAATTTTTTTTAGAAGTTGTAAGTTTCTATTCATATTTATTGTGGTTTTCACGAGGTTTAAAAATGATTTGAGCAGAGAAAATTCTCTCGAGAAAGGAGATAAAATTTAATACAGCTATTTAGTGATAAATATAATATTGACTAATTTCTTAAATTTAATTTACTAAAATAATTTGACATAATTTTTAGCATAAATTGAAAAAAAAAATCAATAGGCACCTAACTAAACTACTATTAATCATAAGAACCTCTACTATATGCCGGACTAAGAAATCAATTAAAAATAATATTTAATTACTTTGTTATTATTATAAAAATTTATATACAGTTACTAAGTTCCTATTTGAATCAATAGAAGTCTGTAAAGTTACTTTCATTAAAGTTATCTTGAATACTTGCAATTGACATTTGCTTAAGTTATGAAACAATCATAGCATTGACTTATAAAAAAATGTATTTAAAGAAAACAAAAATGTCAGAGACACTTTTCTACTTATGTTTCCGAAGGCAGTAGGAAAGTGCCTCTGGGGAGTTGACACAAAAATCACAGATACACCCACACATACACCCACAAATACAATCGAGTTCGAAATAAAGCTGCAAAATGTTATTCAAGCTGCAACATTGATAAGCCTTTGTTGCACTTTCTGTCTATCTTTTGGTTTCTGTCTTATTCATAATTAAAGCACAAGTCCGGCCTAAAGAATCTATAGCATTGATGTTCGACTTATAAAAGTTTCATTGTGTATGTATGTGTGTGTAAATGGACATGTATGTGGATGACATTTTGCATGCGCTGCAAGTGCTCAATGTCTCAATAACTGTTGGGAAATGCAAATATTTTCCGTTCTTGTTCTATGAAATTTAAACATGAATTTTAGTTATTTATTGTTTTGTTATTATTTTGCTAGTGTTGTTGCTGTTGTTGTTTGTCTCTGCGCTTGTGGCAAATGCATTTTAATATTTCAGCATTGAATTTGTTATGCAAAAATGTGTGTCTATCGCATCAGTCAATGCGATAACAATGCACAAGCAGAGCACAGATATGCGATAAATGAGTAAATTGAGAGGAATTGGAAAATTATGCATACGCAGTGTTGGATACGGCCACATAATTTAGCATTTATTATTACATATTATTATGATTATGATTATGTTATTTAATTTAATTTGAATTCTGATTTCTGCTTGCTATTCCACTCGCACACACTCCCACTCGCTCTCGCTCTCGCTCTTTCTCTTTCGGTCTGTCAGTGGATTATATGCTAAACTCTGTTGAGTGACTCTGCCAAGTGTTTGGCACTCCAAACATTTTGAGGGTTGTCTAAATGCGTTTATGTGTGTGTGTGTGTGTGTGTGTGTTGCCAAAATGTCTTCGATAATAGAAAATATAATCAAAGCGCTATAAAAATGACATTTAACATGCGGCGTGCGTCGCCAACGCGTCTCGTCGCCTCTCAACTTCTCCAACTCCCCTCGTCTTGTCTCGTCTCGTGTCTTCTTCTATTTCTTGGGGGGTTGTCTTTGGGTCTGGTGCGGTTTTTATTTCATTTCACTTCGTTGAGGGTTGGAACTCAATTTACTTGAAAACGTATCAAACAGCAAATTTTATGAATTTACAACGTTTCGGTTTTTGCTTCATTCCCCTCTTAAAAAACCCCCCAAAACCAAGCAACCCCTCCACTCATGTTATACACATTTTTTCCACTCTCTCTCTCTCTTTTTCTCTTTTTCGGGGTCACTGCGGGGCGACAATTGTATGCGTGTGTGTCATGTAAGTGTAATAGAAAGCAAAGTTGATGGGTTGGATCCTTTGCTGGGGCACAAAGGGAACTGCTGCTAAACCACAGCAGTAACTGTAGCAACTGAAGCAACTGAAGCAGCCGTAAGGCAAATGGCAAGAGTAACCACCGACCAAACTAAATGACTTTGAGGTGTGAGAGTAGCTTGGGCGGCAAACGCCTCTTGCCTTTGATAATGGGGACATTGGTTTGTGGGACTAGCTGTCAGTGGCTGCTCTTTAAATCTATGACTGTGTGGTGACATTCACTCTGTGTGTTTGTTAGACAAGTTTAGATAGCAAGCCAATGAAAAAAATATATACGTGACAGTCAAATAGAATACATATTTAGAAATTGATTGATATGAACTTCAGTACATTGACTAGAATGCACGGATTAAAATGACAATGAAGGTTGTTGGTTAAAGAATGAGCAGAATATCAAATGACTTTTGTGTTACAATCTGACGAGCAAGACAGTAGCAGTCAAGAAAGTGCATTAATTTGCTTGTGAAATTGTTCAAATGTCAATAATTGGCTAAATGAAAGTGACCATGAAGTGACGAAGATTGTTATTTATAGTAATAAATAGATAATTGTGAAATAATTTACATATACATTAGTAAGTTTTTTTATTGTACTTCACGTAATATCCAAGTATATCAAATTCTATCTATTTCTGTTGTTTAGTAATTATGTAAATTTTGCAGATATCAATACATATTTATCTAGCTTCTAGCACACTATTACTCTATAAATTTCATTTGTTAAATAAGCAATTTCCATAGATTCTGTAATGTGGAAGGGTTAATAAAAAGAATATTTTTGTTTAAGTTTTATGGAAATCTGACTTTTTTTAACATAGAAAAGTAATAGAGGAAAGTATTTTTTTAGAGCACTTTCATCGCTTTATATGTTTTTTTTTTACGTATTTAATTCAATATTGCCAAGTTTTTTATTTTTATTTTATTGTTTTCATTAAATGTACAATATTAAAAAAACAATTTCCATAGATTCTGTAATGGCGCCACCTACAATGTGGAGGGGTAAATAAAAATAATACTTTTTTTTTTAATTTCATGGAAATTTGATTTATTTTT